>NC_091283.1:408905505-409205505 GCF_032444005.1 Ranitomeya imitator | reverse complement strand
ATACATGTCACGTCTTGTCTTTTAACCATTCCAGGATTTCTTCTGAACCCTGAAGAAGTAACAAAAGATGGAACTTGTCCTTTGAAATTTCTGTTTATTTTGTCAAATTCATCAGGTGCTCTTACAGCACTTTTACAGCGGGTTCAAGGTAAAATCCATCTGAAAAAGTTGTCATGTGCACTTAGTCAATGGTTCTTTGTATTCATGTCTATTGTAAGACTACATTGCTGCTCACAGGCTGACTTAGAACATTTTTTTCTGCTTCAGGTTTAAAAAAAATGCCTGGTGTGAGAAAAGAAAGTGCAGGTCCTTTCTTTCTTTGAAGCAGCTCCTGGTGGAATTTGCTCCAAACTGTCCAATTAGAAAGCTTCCAAAAATGTTTTAGGGAAGGAAATAAAATTCTTCCAAAATGCTTCAGGAATTGATTTGGGAAACAAAAAAAACTAAGGAACCCCCCATGTGCACACGTTATTCTATAGACACCGGGACAGCCACCAATTTTTCGCAGGTGAAGTTCCCTCTGGAAAACAGTGGCAAATGTAGTTTCATTATTGGCTTTGCGGCAGCCTGAGTGATCACGTCACTTCTTTTACCCACTTTAGGGTTTCTGAAACCTAAAGCGATTGAAAGAAGTGATATAAGACAGAACATGTGCACAGCAATATCATTTTGACATTGCTGTGCACTAGTTCACTTCATGGACACTTTTACGGCACTTTATTAGATGCATTCTGGGTGGAATCCACATGAAAAATGTGCTGTGTGTAAATACCCCAAAGAAAGAGCATTTCCTGAAATAGTTTTACACTAGATAACTCATCATTTTGACTTCCCTCAAAAAAATGTGTACACATACGCTTCATGAAATCGTAAGTGCTCTTTTTCCTGATGTGTATTTTTCATAGTCTGTTTAACCATTTTTGCAGCATCTTTTGTTTTTTAATTGTGTAAACTGTAAAGAATGAGTTTGGAAGTTGTCCCCAAGATGAACAGGTTAGGCTGGTTTCACATTTGCGTTCAGGAGGGCTGCGGATGGCTGCCTACTTCCTACTTTCTTCCTCCCTGAAGCTATGCCTACTTCTGTATCTTTAACATTGGGTATGCAGGAACATGCGTTGCATGCGGATGCGTCAACATGCGGTGATTTGACGTGTGCGGTGACCGCACGGAAACGCAGGACACATACAGAAGTAGGCGGAGCTTCAGGGAGGACGAAAGGAGGAAGTAGGCAGCCATCCGCAGCCCTCCTGAATGCAAATATGAATCTTCTTTTAGAAGTGAGAAAGGAATAAGTGTGAACAGAAGTAATTTTGACATTGCTGTGCGTTATGTTGATTCTTTGGAGCCTTTTTTAGTGCCTTTTCAAGGTGTGTTCAACCTGAAAACAACATAGTGTGCTGCACCCTGACTAATTGTTTTTTTTTCTAAAAATCAACTCAGATTTTGCTGTTTTGCAGCAAAACCTGTGGCTGATTTGTACAACATATCATTTCTGTCGTGTGAGCCCTCTTCGACGTGGATAAACATAGCATTCCTCCACCAGATTTTCCCTTCCTTTCTATCTTTGCCATTGCATTTCCCAATGATTTCCACCATTTTTTCCTCCAGCGGTAGCAGAGTTAACCTCTCTCAGCAGGCAGGTAAATGACACATCATCAAAACGAATGGTTCTCATCTGCCATCGCGTCTTAGATCCCCTACATTTTCACCCTGTACGTATTAACCCTTTTTTTCACCCTGTGCTCTTGTAACGGCGCTCTCCCCTCAGGCGATGTAGCTTATACAGTCAGTCATATTATTTAAACACTGTTGGTCCCGGCACCTCCAGCACTGGGCTCTGGTTTTTGTAACTTTTACCTACTCTGCGAGGTGCGTAAAAACCGCCCTGTGCACTGTATTCCTTCACACCCCTCCAGCAAGTGGAGAAATACATGTCTCTGCTGTGGGCCAAGGTTTGATGATGTGATAGAAAGGGATTTTCCTAAAAATGCTGCCAGTTCTTACCAGGTAAGTTTGAGTACCCTGCCACACACGCAAGCTTGGCTCAATGACTTTGTTGTTCAGCGTGTGTCAGCAAAAAAGACGAGTGGTGTCACGAAGATTACAATGTTTTATATTCGGTGCGTTGCATATGGCAAATTCGTTGCTTGTCTGTCCGTCTGGGCTGTAAATGTAAGAACAGGGCCAGAGGTAACACGTCTCCAGCTGCTGCAGAACTGTAACACGAAGGGGTAAGAGCCATTCAAGGATAGATACATAAAAGTTTTACGCAAAATTGCTATTTTTTTTGTGTTGCTCGAATATATCTAAAACTAAAACTAAAAATCACAGCATCATTCATGGCAACGAAGTAAAAGATTGCAATAAAGTCAGATTTTTTTCACAGGGGCTGCAGTCCAGAATATTTACAAAAATCTGTGAAACTGAAATAAAAAATAAGCATGATGCTCAACTTTTCTGCCACTTTTGCCGCTCCGAGTGTTTCTGTGCCAGGTGCATCCATCCTATCCTCGTTCGGTGATTTCGCTCTAGTGTTGCAAATTATCCATGAGTTCAACCGTAATGTCGTTCATCTCTTATGCCATGTTCACCTCTCCTAGCAGTATTTCAGTGACCAATTTGGTACGTCCCATCCTGCCATGGTGAAATCTCTTATTGGCAGTAGAAGTCACATATCAGAAAACTTCACAGCTTCATAGAGACCTTCTCGGAACCAATGCACTAGAAGAAGTAAATATTCTGGTCAGACAATTAATCAGCAGCAATAATCGGTACATCTCGCCAAAGTAGGAGTGTTTCTGGAAGTTGAAGGGGGATGGGGAACAGAAGTCAGCTCACCATTTGCAGTCTCTTTCCAAGAATGAGTCCCACGCACGAAGCCACCTTGGGAATGAAGAAAAGAAGGTACGTAGGAAAATATAAAACTTCATCTTTAAAGGAGGAAATTCATAAAACCAGGCACATTATGGATAACATGTAGGTCCTAGGTGGGTTGGGTAGCTCTCATGGATCTATATGTTATCCATATTGTGCCTGCTTTTATGAATTTCCTCCATTAAAGATAAAGTTTTAGATTTTTCTGCGTTGGAGTACCTTCCTTTTTTCATTCCTAGTTTCTGGAAGAAGGTTCACTAGAAAGCTCATCATTTTTGACTATCTCCAAGAAACTTTGGGGGTGGTTCATCAAGCATGGTGATTTTTTCTCCTGTCTTGATGAGAGGGTGTGTTTGGGAAGACGCTCCTGATTCAGTCACGTGCTTCCTAAAGAATCAAACGTGGAGCATTGTGACATGCCTTGCCACAAATCTTACTTGGATGCTCTCTGGGTGGTGTCTGATTTTTTCGCGGACCCATAGACTCACAATGCCGATTCTAATCCAACACTCAGACCAAAATGGTACATGTCTCTGCGATTTCGCATGGACCACTCGGTCCACGGAAAATCACAGACATGTGAATGACCCAATTTATTATTGTAAGTGCGTGAAAAATATGGATGGCGCTGGTACATGAAAAATAGACAACTGAATAAGGCCTAACAGTAATGATTGGAGCTGTGTAGCCATTTAGTTTAACCACTTAGATGCAACTGCCTTAAATGGGTGTCTGTTTGGACTCCCATTGCCCACCAGACTCCAAGGACATAATCATCAGATGCTGATAGGTTACTGGAGTCCTTTTTGTTGCAGCCATCTCCTTAGGCTTCATAGAAGATTATTAACTTCACTAAAGTACCGTACTGCAGGTTTAAGTCCTCTAGGGACACTACTTTTTTTAATATAAAAAGTAGTTTTTTTTAAGATAACAAAAAATCAAAAGTTTAAATTACCCCAATTTTTCCCAATCTGTAAAAGAAGGCAAAAAAAATCTAGCAACTTTAGTGTCATGTATCCACACAATAAACATCGGAAAGAAAAGTCGAAACATCAGGCCGGCGTCACACTAGAGAGTTTTATGGACGTATGTGAGGCGCAAAAACAAAGCATTGCACATGGATCAATGATTCTCTATGGGGCAGCTCCTATTTGGTGTATATTACGTATCCGTATTTTACGGTCGTAGAAAAGCGCAGCATGCTGTGTTTGTCAGCGTATTGCACAAAAAATCCGCCAATGAAAGTCCATGGGTGCGCAAAAAATACGGATTACACACGGACCAACAGTGTGACTTGCGTAAAATACGCAAAAGTTCAGCAGGTGACAGGAAATGTGCCAAGCCCTCAATCAGGAAGCTTAGACATGCTGAAAAAGCCAGGCAGACATCCCGGAAGTCTGCCGCACGCCCCCACGGAGTCTCCTGCATCATGTCCAATATTATCAATCTCGAAATGCTGCTGGTCCTGGTGCAAGAGAGGCCAGAAATATGGGATCAGCGAGATGCCCATTATTCCAATCGGGCCAGAAATGAGGCGGCATGGAGAAGCATATGTGGGATCCTTTTCCCAGAATGTGAGCAGCGGCCACGTGAGGTCCAGAGGCAGATAAGTAAGTACACTCATGTTTCTCTATGAATAATATTGCAAACTGCATTACCTACATGAATTTGGGCCTATTGTTATTTTCATTAATATTAATATTATTTATTAATATAGCACCATTAATTACATGGTGCTGGACATGAGAAAGGGGTTACGTACAGAATTTTATAGATGTCATTGACATTAAACAAATTTACAATGACATACTGCTACAGAGGGGAGAGGACCCTGTCCTTATGGCCTGAAATTCTATGTACTTCCCATTATATCGTACTGTGCTGTTTGTGTTTACAATATTTATGTTGATGATATTTTTTAATAAATACAGGTTACTAGGCCACATTAAAATCTGTTATATCACTGACACATTGTGGTACCACTGTGCACAGTGGCCTTATACATTTTTTTTTTTTCTTTCATTGCAGTGGAAGATGTTATGAGACGATGGCGCAGCATACCCGACCAAAATAGGAGAGAAAGGCAGCAGCGGGCCAGGAGTGGGTCAGCAGCGCCTGCAAAAAAGAGAAAATATATTTATTATGACCCACTCTCCTTTTTAGATCCCAGTACGGATCTGAGACCGTAAGTAAAAACATCAAAAAAATTACACATATGTTTTATAAAGGTAAAATTTTTAATTTTAATTAATTATTCTCATACCCTCAGACTCGGAGGCCCTGATAGATCCGGTTGGGGAAGGAGAAGAGGTGGCTGGCCCATCTTCACATCCTTCCAGTGACATCCCTCCTGCAACATCTTCAGTTGCACCACAAGATCAGGCAACAACTGGCCAAGAAGCTGCACCACCACCCACAGCAGCACCACATCCAGGAAGTCAGGATGATCCAGGAAACAGTAGCAGCCCTACTATTCCACTGGAGACATCACTACAGCCTGCTGTCATTTCCCGCCGTGGCCGCAGAATGAGAGAGCTGCAAGAAACTCGCAGGAATGTGGACACTGGGGTCCCTAATTATTTGACCAGGGCTGCACATGATGATGGTGAGGAGGCCTATGCGAGGAACTTGGCCCGGTACCTCCGTCCCATACCCAGTGAGGTGAGGCTACGTGTGAGAGGGTGGTTTCAAATACTTATTGATGCATGTACCCCACCAAATAAACCGTATTTGAGTTCATTGAGAGGTGGCAGCAGTCAGCATGTAACGTCCTGTGCCTTCCATCATCTCAACAGGTGCATGCTCAAAAAAGTATTTGAAGCACCCCCTCCATGTGTGCCTACACCTCTACCCATTCCCACCCAAAACCCACCAAGGCCAGCATATTGCCATATGCTATCATACCATCAACCTTCCCAATATGGCCACTTGTCCAGACCCAGTGCTGGAGGCTGGTCCTAACCTGGGTTTGGATGACATGGCCATATTGGAAGGGGGGTATGAGGCAAGGCCTTATTTTCAACCTCATGAGGGCCATACTCAAAACCCTTATTATAGCCAATACACTACTGGCCAATATGAGCAAGGGTAAATGAGCAAGGGCATCATTTTGAGCAGGGACAGACATCATACACACAGGATGATAGACAATTGGCACAACAAAGGCCACCTGACCAGGACCCCGAGCTTCCGCCATCACCTTCACCAACTTACAGAAATCTGTAATGAGAATTGTTTTATGACGTTTTTGTTTTTTTTTGGTCCTAAACATGTTTTTGTTTGACACTATTTATCTAACAAAATGGGTTATTTCATGTTTTATGATAAAAAATATGATATTGATATGGTGTTTAAAAACCAAAAAAAAGGCTTTTGCTATAATAAAAAAATATAGTCAATTTAAGTTTGTTGGACCAATCATTACAACATCATACTCAATTACTCGGTTGATAAACATCTGTTACATAAGTCAATGAAACACACATAGTTAAGTAATTTAAGTAATTCATGCATTTTTTCAGAAAATATATATAGATATATATGAAAAAATTACAACAAAGAAACAGCATTATCTTGCCAGGGAGTAGCTCCCTGAGGAGAAACACAATAATTTGTAAAAATATACCTAACTTTTATGCCAGAAAGGGGACGTCGTGTAGGAAGGACTTATGTTGTAGGCCTACCCACATTAGCCAACATGCCTTCACCACTGTCAGCTGAGGAGCAATCATGAATTCTTGTGAAGTTCTGTAGAACAACACAAGCTTTTATGACTTCATTAACATTTGCCTCACTCAGATGAATGGCAGACTGGAGAACACGCCATTTGGATGCCATAATCCAAACTCCACCAGTCGCCGTGCCCGTGAAAGTCTGACATTAAAGACACGCCACCGGTGGTCAAGGTTGCATCGGGGATAAGGCCTCATGACATGCCTGGTCAATTGGAAGGCCTCATCTGCCACAAGTACATATGGGACTGTTTCAGCACTGGAGTCTGGGAGTTGTTGTGGTGGTGGGAGGTTTAGCTGGTTTTCACGTAGCCGCCGACCCATAATTGAAGCATTGAAGACTCTAGAGTCTCCAGTTTGCCCATAGGCCCCAATATCTACAATTATAAACCTGTATTAATGTCAACTACAGCTAACAGAACTAAAGAGAAAAACTGCTTATAATTGAAGAATTGGGAGCCCGAGTTCGGCGGCTTATGCACCCTGATATGTTTCCCATCCAGTGCTCCAATACAGTGCGGCAATTGACAACAGTCAGAAAATCCATGGGCTATTTTCAGCCTATCCTCCATTTTGGGGTCCGGCATCACAAGTTCATGTAGTTTGTCCCATATTTGAACACATGTATTACGCACAATGCCTGAAATAGTGGACCGCCCTATCAGAAATTCCAGATGTATTCTCGCATAAGATAATCCAATTGACAGGAATCTGAAAGTACAAAAAACATCATCAACATACAGTATGTGAGGATGGTGAATACATACCGTAAGGTAAGGAGAAGACGCTCCTCTGCAGATACGCATTTCCGCATCTTGGTATCCTGATACGTTATTCCTGGACGTGCTGTCTCCAACAAGATATCAAAGGTGGGTATTGTCATGCGACAGTACTGGAAGAGTTTATCCGGATGTGTCCGCAGAGCTGAATAGAGCCAGTGGATGCGCCCACATTCTTCTTCTCCTCCTTCGCGGATCAACTATCACGGGGTATGGCTGGCCAAAGCGGCGTGACAAGACCCAATTAAATAACACCCGCTGAGTTGGTGTGAATTGCAGGAGGTCACACATGTTGCCCACCAAAACACCTACACAAGCACAGCAACAAAATGGCCTTATGGGAGGGTTTCAGCTGTTTTAGAGGCCTTAAATAGGATTATGCTGATGATTTAAATTAATGTCAGGCCTCAAAACCGTTAAATGTCCATTTTTAAGGTTGCGTGAAAAAAATGCAGTACGGATGCCATACGGATTACATACGGAGGGTAGCATGCTTAAAACACGCAGACACACCCTGCCTACGGATGACATACGGATCACTATTTAGGGATCATTTCTGCGTATTACGCCTGTAAAATACGGACCGTATTTCCCTACGCTGAGTGTGACGCTGGACTCAGAATTGACCTTTTTTTCTTAAAGCACCCCCCAAAACACAATATAAGCAATTGTACAGTATATATCCCAAAATGGGCCCAATAAAAATGATAGGTCACAATGCAAAAAAGAAGCTCTCATACACCTCCATCAATGGAACAGGAAAATAAACAAAATGATGTAATTGCAAAAAAGACGACACAAACTAGACTCCTTTACAAAGGTCTAATTTTTTTAAGTAGGAAAATATAAAAAATAAACAAGCTTGATTTTGCCATACTGACCCAGAGAATCACGTTAGCTGGTCATTTTTATTGTACACTGAATTTTTTTTCATCTTTTTAGCCAATTTTTCAGCACATTATATATTAAAATGTAAGGCACATTTTCAAAATGAAAACATGTTGCATAAAAAAAAACATATGTGACCATGGGTAAGTATAAAAAAGTTATGAAGTAAAAATATAAAACAGTTATGACTCTTGGAAAAAGGGGAGAAATAAGCAGAAAAATGAAAAATTGCTCAGAAGGGAAAGGGTTTACATTTCCTTTATTATCTAGTGTTAATTTTATCATTTGGTGGTAGTCTTAGTTTTATTATGTGGCATGATGGGTCTTCTTATACTTCAGTATTAGGGTTAGGCACTTGAGAAATATTTTGGCTTTTTTACCAACCATTAAACAAGACTAGAAGGATCTAAGATACAGAAGCCTTTTTTTCCTAAGGTCAGTCCCTATATTTTCTGCAGTGTGCCTCCATTGCCATGCCACAGGGCATATGAATGTTGCTTTTGGCTATACACACCATGTAAAATAAATTATTCTGCAGTGAACAGGCTGGAGTTGGGCAGTGGGCATAGACAGCTGGACTCCTTCCAGTGGCTTTTTGCCTAAAATTTGTACTGAATGCAGAAGACTGTGCGAGATTTGTAGAAAAATAAAAAAGACAGACGTGTGTAACGTACACTCAGTTCCCATTTTAGTTTATCTCTTGCCTTATGTTGCAAAGAAAACATAGCATGTTGTCTTTTCGGGAATCCCACAAGGGAAAAAGAGCAATACTAACACATTTTGCCCATAGAGACGCCAACATGGACTTTTGCTGTCGGCTTGCATGACAAGACTGGGACACGCTTCCCCCTGATGGTGCCAACAAGTTCATGGTATTGGCAACTTAGCATCAACTGAAGAAAGTGCCTTCACATTTCACCTCATGAATGCATATAGCTTCCACTATGTCCTACTATAAAGTGTGTGTTATTCTAAGGATGTGCCATCGTCCTTCCCAGTGGCAAACTGATAGTATTGGGAGCTCTGGACACAGTATTGTGCCAAATTTTGGGCTTCATGTGTCAAAAAGGCTAAATAACAGTAGTTTCTGTCCATAACCCAGGCACTGCTCAAATGGCACTTTTTCACTTCAAAGTTTTTCGATTCCCATTCTATCCATATCAATTTTCTTTTTATTGGGATCTCAACATGGCCAAAATCTTGAACCGAACCCAAACTCCACACCCAATGGTTGGATAGGTGAGATAACTAGCCGATTGGTGGGGGTCCCAATGATCCAAAGAATGGGGCTCTGAAATACCTCGTCGGAATGGAACAGTGTATGCTATGTATGGTTGATAACTTGCAGAGGAAGTAGTTTGAGAATTTAAAGGACGCAATATAAATTTCTCCTGGGTCTGTTGATTTCAATTTTGTTTTGCAGTATGATGGATGTGACATGAATACAGAAAAAAAATGGTATTTTTTTTCTTCAATTAATACTGTTTCATGTTTCGTACTCAAAAACCTGATTATTTAATTCTACAAGGTTTTATGCAGACCCCTTACAGATGCCTGTGAGCAAAAATTGTGATTTTTGAAATTGGCAGAGAAGAATTGGGCAACATGAGGCCTGACATTACCATTACAATTTCCCTAATTCTCATAGATTTTAGTTTGTGGTGCACAGACTTCCAAAAGTGTGCCAAATTTATTTAGACAAACAACTGTTAGTATTTAACAGCCTTTCTCAGGGCATTACACTAGTTTTCAACATAAAGGGCTCGCTCCCACTTGCAATTAAATCGGATGGATGTAAACAGATTAAAAATCGGATTGCATTTGTACCAATTTAATTCAATGCTTTTGTTCTCAATTGCATTATTTTTTTCCTGCTCCGATCTGATCACGACCAGTGTCATGATTCCAATGGCAGGGAAACACAAAAGGACAAGCACCAACGAGCTCTAGGGTGATGGAACCTGAGCTGACCGCGACCCTAAACCTGAACACACAAATAACAATAGCCGGGGAACGTGCCTACGTTGATCCTAGACGTCTCACACCAGCCGAAGATCTAACTTCCCCTATTAGAAGAAACACAGACCTCTCTTGCCTCCAGAGAAATACCCCACAGAAATAGCAGCCCCCCACATATAATGACGGTGAAATGAGAGAAAGGCACATACACAGTATGAAAACAGATTCCGCAAAATGAGGCCCGCTAAAACTAGATAGCAGAGAATACAAAAGTAAACTGCGCGGTCAGCAAAAAACCCTTCAAAAAACCATCCTGTAATTACTTGAACTCATGTTCCAACTCATGGAACATGAGGAGCAATTACAGCCCACTAGAGCAACCAGCAGCAAAGAAACAATTACATGCAAGCTGGACAAGACAAAAAATAAAGCAAAACGTGGAACAAGAAAATCAAAAACTTAGCTTGTCCTGAAGATTACTGAAGCCAGAAGCTGAGGTAACAAAACACTCTGATAACCTTGATAGCCGGCGGGGAAATGACAAGAAAGCCCGGTTAAATAGGAAACTCCCAAATCCTAATAGAACAGGTGGACACCAGAGACAGCAGAACACAAATCACCCAGTACCATCAGTAACCACCAGAGGGAGCCCAAAAACAGAACTCACAACAGTACCCCCCCATTGAGGAGGGGTCACCGAACCCTCACGAGAACCACCAGGGTGACCAGGATGAGCCCTATGAAAAGCGCGGACCAAATCATCAGCATGAACATCAGAGGCAACCACCCAAGAATTATCCTCCTGACCATAACCCTTCCACTTGACCAAATATTGGAGTTTCCGTCTGGAAACACGAGAATCCAAGATCTTCTCCACAACATACTCCAATTCTCCCTCCACCAGCACCGGAGCAGGAGGCTCAAGTGAAGGAACAACAGGTACCTCATACCTCCGCAACAACGACCGATGGAACACATTATGAATAGCAAACGATGCCGGGAGATCCAAACGAAACGACACAGGGTTAAGAATTTCCAAGATCCTATAAGGACCGATGAACCGAGGCTTGAACTTAGGAGAAGAGACCTTCATAGGAACAAAACGAGAAGACAACCACACCAAGTCCCCAACATGAAGTCGAGGACCCACGCGGCGACGGCGATTAGCAAACTGCTGAGCCATCTCCTGGGACAACTTCAAATTGTCCACCACATGACTCCAAATCCGATGCAACCCATCCACCACCATGTCCACTCCAGGACAATCAGAAGGCTCCACCTGACCAGAGGAAAAACGAGGATGAAACCCCGAATTACAAAAGAAAGGAGAAACCAAGGTAGCAGAACTAGCCCGATTATTAAGGGCAAACTCGGCAAGCGGCAAAAAGGTAACCCAGTCATCCTGATCAGCAGAAACAAAACACCTCAAATAAGTTTCCAAGGTCTGATTAGTTCGCTCCGTCTGGCCATTCGTCTGAGGGTGGAATGCAGACGAAAAGGACAAATCAATGCCCATCTTAGCACAGAACGTCCGCCAAAATCTAGACACAAACTGGGATCCCCTGTCAGAAACGATGTTCTCCGGAATCCCATGCAAACGAACCACGTTCTGGAAAAACAGAGGGACCAACTCCGAGGAGGAAGGCAACTTAGGCAAGGGTACAAGATGAACCATTTTAGAAAAGCGGTCACACACAACACAGATGACGGACATTTTTTGAGACACAGGGAGATCCGAAATAAAGTCCATGGAAATGTGCGTCCAAGGCCTCTTCGGGATAGGCAAAGGTGACAACAATCCACTGGCTCGAGAACAGCAAGGCTTAGCCCGAGCACAAACCTCACAAGACTGCACAAAAGAACGCACATCCCTCGACAAGGAAGGCCACCAAAAAGACCTGGCCACCAAGTCTCTAGTACCAAATATTCCAGGATGACCTGCCAACGCAGAAGAATGGACCTCGGAGATGACTCTACTGGTCCAACTATCCGGAACAAACAGTCTCTCAGGCGGACAACGATCAGGTTTACCCGCCTGAAACTCCTGCAAAGCACGTCGCAAGTCTGGGAAGACGGCCGACAAAATCACCCCATCCCTAAGGATACCAGTGGGCTCAGAATTTCCAGGGGAGTCAGGCACAAAACTCCTAGAAAGAGCATCCGCCTTCACATTCTTTGAACCTGGCAGGTATGAAACCACAAAATTGAAACGAGAGAAAAACAGTGACCAACGAGCCTGTCTAGGATTCAGACGCCTGGCAGACTCAAGGTAAATCAGATTTTTGTGATCAGTCAAGACCACCACACGATGTCTAGCACCCTCCAGCCAATGACGCCACTCCTCAAATGCCCACTTCATGGCCAAAAGTTCCCGATTACCCACATCATAATTCCGCTCAGCGGGTGAAAATTTTCTAGAAAAGAACGCACATGGCTTCATCACCGAGCAATCGGAGCTTCTCTGTGACAAAACCGCCCCCGCTCCAATCTCGGAAGCATCAACCTCAACTTGGAAAGGAAGCGAAACATCAGGCTGACGCAACACAGGAGCAGAAGAAAACCGGCGTTTAAGTTCCTGAAAGGTCTCCACAGCCGCAGGAGACCAATCAGCAACATCAGCACCCTTCTTAGTCAAATCCGTCAAAGGCTTAACAACACTAGAAAAATTAGTTATAAAACGACGATAGAAATTAGCAAAGCCCAAGAACTTCTGCAAACTCTTTAAGAGATGCAGGCTGCGTCCAGTCACAAATAGCCCGAACCTTGACGGGATCCATCTCAATAGTAGAAGGGGGTATATTTTTTCCCAAGAAAGAAATCTTCTGGACTCCAAAGAGACACTTTGAGCCCTTTACAAACAAGGAATTAGCCCGCAGGACCTGAAACACCTTCCTGACCTGCTGAACATGAGACTCCCAGTCATCAGAAAAAAACAAAATATCATCCAAATACACAATCATAAATTTATCCAGATATTCACGGAAAATATCGTGCATAAAGGACTGGAAGACTGAAGGAGCATTAGAAAGTCCGAAAGGCATTACCAAATACTCAAAATGGCCCTCAGGCGTATTAAATGCGGTTTTCCACTCATCACCTTGCTTTATTCGTATAAGATTATACGCACCCCGAAGATCAATCTTAGTGAACCATTTAGCCCCCTTAATGCGAGCAAACAAATCAGTCAACAAAGGCAAAGGATACTGATATTTTACGGTAATCTTATTCAAAAGACGATAATCTATACAAGGCCTCAAGGACCCATCTTTTTTGGCCACGAAAAAAAAACCTGCTCCCAAAGGGGACGAAGATGGACGGATATGTCCCTTTTCCAAGGACTCCTTAACATAATCCCGCATAGCAGTATGCTCTGGCACTGACAGATTGAACAAACGATGTTTAGGAAATTTACTACCAGGAATTTAATCTATAGCACAATCGCAATCCCTGTGAGGAGGAAGCGAACTGAGCTTAGGCTCCTCAAAAACATCCCGATAATCAGACAAAAATACAGGAACCTCAGAAGGAGTAGATGAAGCGATAGAAATCGGAGGTGCATCATCATGAACCCCCTGACATCCCCAGCTTAACACAGACATTGTTTTCCAGTCAAGGACTGGATTATGAGTTTGTAACCATGGCAGACCAAGTACTAGAACATCATGTAAATTATACAATACCAGGAAGCGAATCACCTCCTGATGAACGGGAGTCATACGCATGGTCACTTGTGTCCAGTACTGAGGTTTATTCATAGCTAAAGGTGTAGAGTCAATTCCCTTCAAAGGAATAGGGACTTCCAGAGGCTCAAGACTAAACCCACATCGCTTGGCAAATGAACAATCCATAAGACTTAGGGCAGCGCCTGAATCTACATAGGCATCGACGGAAATGGATGATAATGAGCAAATCAGAGTCACAGACAGAATGAACTTAGACTGTAACGTACTAATGGCAACAGACTTATCAACCTTTTTTGTGCGTTTAGAGCATGCTGATATAACATGAGCTGAATCACCACAATAAAAGCACAACCCATTTTTCCGCCTATAGTTTTGCCGTTCACTTCTAGACTGAACTCTATCACATTGCATTGTCTCAAGTGCCTGTTCAGAAGACACCGCCAAATGGTGAACAGGTTTGCGCTCCCGTAAACGCCGATCAATCTGAATAGCCATAGTCATAGACTCATTCAGACCCGTAGGCGCAGGGAACCCCACCATAACATCTTTAATGGCCTCAGAAAGGCCATCTCTGAACTTTGCAGCCAGGGCGCACTCATTCCACTGAGTAAGCACTGACCATTTCCGAAATTTTTGACAATATATTTCTGCTTCATCTTGCCCCTGAGAGAGAGCTAATAAAGCTTTTTCAGCCTGAATCTCCTGGTTAGGTTCCTCATAGAGCAAACCCAATGCCAGAAAAAACGCATCCACATTAAGCAACGCATGATCCCCTGGTGCCAATGCAAATGCCCAATTTTGAGGGTCACCCCGCAGGAAAGATATAATAATCTTAACCTGCTGAGCAGGGTCTCCAGAAGAGCGAGATTTCAAAGAAAGGAACAGCTTGCAATTGTTCCTAAATTTCAGAAAACTAGCTCTATCTCCAGCAAAGAACTCTGGAATAGGAATTCTAGGTTCAGACATAGGAGCATGTACAACAAAATCTTGTATATTTTGAACCTTAGCAGCAAGATTATTCAAGCTGGAAGCTAAACTCTGGACGTCCATGATAAACAGCTAAGGTCAGAGCCATTCAAGGATTAAGAGGAGGAAAAAAAAAAAATCAGCCAGGCTGCAATTAAAGCTGGGCAGCAACCTCAGAGGAGAAAAAAAAAAAAAAAAAAAAACTTCCTCAGACTACTTTTCCTCCTACTTCAGCCCAAACATTTTTGGCCGGCTATACTGTCATGATTCCAATGGCAGGGAAACACAAAAGGACAAGCACCAACGAGCTCTAGGTTGATGGAACCTGAGCTGACCGCGACCCTAAACCTGAACACACAAATAACAATAGCCGGGGAACGTGCCTACGTTGATTCTAGACGTCTCGCACCAGCCGAAGATCTAACTTCCCCTATTAGAAGAAACACAGACCTCTCTTGCCTCCAGAGAAATACCCCACAGAAATAGCAGCCCCCCACATATAATGACGGTGAAATGAGAGAAAGGCACATACACAGTATGAAAACAGATTCAGCAAAATGAGGCCCGCTAAAACTAGATAGCAGAGAATACAAAAGTAAACTGCGCGGTCAGCAAAAAACCCTTCAAAAAACCATCCTGTAATTACTTGAACTCATGTTCCAACTCATGGAACATGAGGAGCAATTACAGCCCACTAGAGCAACCAGAAGCAAAGAAACAATTACATGCAAGCTGGACAAGACAAAAAATAAAGCAAAACGTGGAACAAGAAAATCAAAAACTTAGCTTGTCCTGAAGATTACTGAAGCCAGAAGCTGAGGTAACAAAACACTCTGATAACCTTGATAGCCGGCGGGGAAATGACAAGAAAGCCCGGTTAAATAGGAAACTCCCAAATCCTAATAGAACAGGTGGACACTAGAGTTGAGCGACCTTGACCTTTTTAGAGTCGAGCCGGGTTTTGCGAAACCCGACTATGTCCAAAGTCGGGTCGAGTGAAATCGGCCGATTATGACGTAAAGTCGGGATCGACCGAAACACGAAACCCAATGCAAGTCAATGGGGCAGCATAGTCGGCAGTGAGTGGGGGCCAGGAAAACACCTAGAGTGGCCATTTTAATGTCAAAACCATCCATTCTTCTTAATGAAGCTTGTCAAGCGTAATTTACCTTATAATAATTGGAAGGCATTTGAAATTGGGGGTCATTTGGCTAAAGTTGTGGGGGGTAGGGCTGGTTCAAGTAATTAGTGGGCCCAGGAAATCTGGACCACGTCACGGCAGTGGAGCAGGGAGAGGTAAGTATTTCAACTTTGCAAGTGCTGTGAACCTGAGCAAGCAGGGGGGGCCCACTCGTTGGCATTGGCACTGGCACAGGGCCCCTCAAAGTACAGCGGTGTGTTTGCACGGCGGGGGCGCCTCCCACCGGCAGCAACACTTTTGCGTACTATGAGAGGCCCTGTGCCAGTGACGTCGCCAACTAGTATTCCTCCCCCCACCTGATGAAGGAACCTGCACTTTCATCTGCACCTTCCTCTTTGTCCCCGTGTAAGGTGGTATGGTATGCGGGAAGAGCAACCTGACTTTCAGCAGGGTCACAATGTTGTTGTGTAGCGTGCACGGGGAATGTTGCGTTATGGGTCAATGTACCAGCAGACTCATCTATCACTGGCTGGGCAATGGGCACGATGAAGTGGAAACACAGATATAGGCCCAAAGAAGAAAGTGGGCTAAATGCAGTTCAAAATTGGTAACACAGGAATAACCAGGGGGCATTGCAGTGGAGGACAACTGGAATGAGAGGCTGACACAGAGAGTAGGGCCAAATCAGTAAGTAGTCGAAATGCAGTTCAAAATTGGCAACCGTAGTAAACAGGCGGCACAGCTTTGTTCAGTGGAGGAGAACAGCAAGGAGTGGCAGACACCGATAGTAGGCCCCAAACCAACTAGTACGCCAAATGCAGTTGTTCCATTTAACCACAATTTAATGAGAGCCTGAAGATAGAAGCTCAGGAAAGGCAACCTGGGGAACACCTTGGAGTGTAACACACCATCTCTCTCCACCCCATACCCATTTTGTATGGCCTAATGCAGTGTACTTTTCTACAACTACTAAACGAGAGTCGGAAGACCGAAGCAATGGCAAGGAAACCTGGGGAACACCTTAGAGTGTAACACACCCTCTCTCTACACCCCATACCCAATTTGAAGGCCTAATGCAGTGTAGTTTCCAAGAACTACTAAACGAGAGCCGGAAGATCGAAGCTCAGGAAAGGCAACCTGGGGAACACCTTGGAGTGTAACACACCCTCTCGCTACACCCCATACCCAATTTGAAGGCCTAATGCAGCGTAGTTTCCAACAACTACTAAACGAGAGCCGGAAGATCGAAGCTCAGGAAAGGCAACCTGGGGAACACCTTGGAGTGTAACACACCCTCTCGCTACACCCCATACCCAATTTGAAGGCCTAATGCAGCGTAGTTTCCAACAACTACTAAACGAGAGCCGGAAGATCGAAGCTCAGGAAAGGCAACCTGGGGAACACCTTGGAGTGTAACAAACCCTCTCTCTACACCCCATACCCAATTTGTAGGCCTAATGCAGCGTAGTTTCCGACAACTACTAAACGAGAGCATGAAGATCGAAGCTCAGGAAAGGCAACCTGGGGAACACCTTGGAGTGTAACACACCCTCTCTCTACACCCCATACCCAATTTGTAGGCCTAATGCAGCGTAGTTTCCGACAACTACTAAACGAGAGCCGGAATATCGAAGCTCAGGAAAGGCAACCTGGGGAACACCTTGGAGTGTAACACACCCTCTCTCTACGCCCCATACCCAATTTGTAGGCCTAATGCAGCGTAGTTTCCGACAACTACTAAACGAGAGCCGGAATATCGAAGCTCAGGAAAGGCAACCTGGGGAACACCTTGGAGTGTAACACACCCTCTCTCTACGCCCCATACCCAATTTGTAGGCCTAATGCAGCGTAGTTTCCGACAACTACTAAACGAGAGCCGGAAGATCGAAGCTCAGGAAAGGCAACCTGGGGAACACCTTGGAGTGGAACACACCATCTCTCTACACCCCATACCCAATTTGAAGGCCTAATGCAGAGTAGTTTCCAAGAACTACTAAACGAGAGCCGGAAGATCGAAGCTCAGGAAAGGCAACCTGGGGAACACCTTGGAGTGTAACACAACGTCTCTCTACACGACGGAAGGGCTGATTCTTAGGAAGGAAGGCTGTTGGAAATAAGCATTGCGCGTCCGAGGGTGATTATATTCTTATTAGGTATATACTCACCCTCGGACGCGCCCTGCTTCTTTATTTGGAATGAATGTTTATTTGCAATGTGGTGTTGACTTTCTCTATTATTTTGGTAATTAATGATTTTATTATTTTCATTATTTTGCATCTTCTCGGCAATAATATAAAGAAGACGCGACAGGACAACACTCGGTGGATGCCATATGTGTGTTTTCAATTTAAAAAAACTTTCAGTTAACTACTTGCAGGAGAAAGTAATTGTAGCTGGTGGCCATTTTTAGTACTGTACCAGATTAGAGTTGTGTGTTTGTTTTTAATGTTAAAATGTCTGCATTTGATATCTCACCAGTATTTTCTTTTTTATAAGCAAAATACTTATTTTTATATTTTCTGATGTTGGTTCCAGGGGTACACGGCCAGCAGTGCCCTGGTCAGTGTAGTAGTAGTTGAAAGAATGGACCGCAGACAGGCATCGAAGGCCTAAAATAATAACACATGGCTGTAGGCAATTTTAAATTGGTTCCAGGGGTACACGGACAGCAGTGGTGTGGTCAGTGGAGGCCTAGTGGAAGGAGTGACCGCAGACAGGCATCGAAGGCCTAAAATAATAACACATGGCTGTAGGCAATTTTAAATTGGTTCCAGGGGTACACGGGCAGCAGTGACCTGGTCAGTGTAGTAGTAGTTGAAAGAATGGACCGCAGACAGGCATCGAAGGCCTAAAATAAAAAAATTGGGCTGGCTGTAGGCAATTTTAAATTGGTTCCAGGGGTACACGGGCAGCAGTGGTGTGGTCAGTGGAGGCCTAGTGGAAGGAGTGACCGCAGACAGGCATCGAAGGCCTAAAATAATAACACATGGCTGTAGGCAATTTTAAATTGGTTCCAGGGGTACACGGGCAGCAGTGACCTGGTCAGTGTAGTAGTAGTTGAAAAAATGGACCGCAGACAGGCATCGAATGCCTAAAATAATAACACATGGCTGTAGGCAATTTTAAATTGGTTACAGGGGTACACGGACAGCAGTGACCTGGTCAGTGTAGTAGTAGTTGAAAGAATGGACCGCAGACAGGCATCGAAGGCCTAAAATAAAAAAATTGGGCTGGCTGTAGGCAATTTTAAATTGGTTCCAGGGGTACACGGACAGCAGTGGTGTGGTCAGTGGAGGCCTAGTGGAAGGAGTGACCGCAGACAGGCATCGAAGGCCTAAAATAATAACACATGGCTGTAGGCAATTTTAAATTGGTTCCAGGGGTACACGGACAGCAGTGGTGTGGTCAGTGGAGGCCTAGTGGAAGGAGTGACCGCAGACAGGCATCGAAGGCCTAAAATAATAACACATGGCTGTAGGCAATTTTAAATTGGTTCCAGGGGTACACGGACAGCAGTGACCTGGTCAGTGTAGTAGTAGTTGAAAGAATGGACCGCAGACAGGCATCGAAGGCCTAAAATAAAAAAATTGGGCTGGCTGTAGGCAATTTTAAATTGGTTCCAGGGGTACACGGGCAGCAGTGGTGTGGTCAGTGGAGGCCTAGTGGAAGGAGTGACCGCAGACAGGCATCGAAGGCCTAAAATAATAACACATGGCTGTAGGCAATTTTAAATTGGTTCCAGGGGTACACGGACAGCAGTGACCTGGTCAGTGTAGTAGTAGTTGAAAGAATGGACCGCAGACAGGCATCGAAGGCCTAAAATAAAAAAATTGGGCTGGCTGTAGGCAATTTTAAATTGGTTCCAGGGGTACACGGGCAGCAGTGGTGTGGTCAGTGGAGGCCTAGTGGAAGGAGTGACCGCAGACAGGCATCGAAGGCCTAAAATAATAACACATGGCTGTAGGCAATTTTAAATTGGTTCCAGGGGTACACGGGCAGCAGTGACCTGGTCAGTGTAGTAGTAGTTGAAAGAATGGACCGCAGACAGGCATCGAAGGCCTAAAATAAAAAAATTGGGCTGGCTGTAGGCAATTTTTAATTGGTTCCAGGGGTACACGGGCAGCAGTGGTGTGGTCAGTGGAGGCCTAGTGGAAGGAGTGACCGCAGACAGGCATCGAAGGCCTAACATAACAAACTTGGGCTGGCTGTAGGCACTTTTAAATTGGTTCCAGGGGTACACGGGCAGCAGTGGTCTGGTCAGTGGAAGTCTAGTGGAAGGAGTGACCGCAGACAGGCATCGAAGGCCTAAAATAATAACACATGGCTGTAGGCAATTTTAAATTGGTTCCAGGGGTACACGGACAGCAGTGACCTGGTCAGTGTAGTAGTAGTTGAAAGAATGGACCGCAGACAGGCATCGAAGGCCTAAAATAAAAAAATTGGGCTGGCTGTAGGCAATTTTAAATTGGTTCCAGGGGTACACGGGCAGCAGTGGTGTGGTCAGTGGAGGCCTAGTGGAAGGAGTGACCGCAGACAGGCATCGAAGGCCTAAAATAATAACACATGGCTGTAGGCAATTTTAAATTGGTTCCAGGGGTACACGGGCAGCAGTGACCTGGTCAGTGTAGTAGTAGTTGAAAGAATGGACCGCAGACAGGCATCGAAGGCCTAAAATAAAAAAATTGGGCTGGCTGTAGGCAATTTTAAATTGGTTCCAGGGGTACACGGGCAGCAGTGGTGTGGTCAGTGGAGGCCTAGTGGAAGGAGTGACCGCAGACAGGCATCGAAGGCCTAACATAACAAACTTGGGCTGGCTGTAGGCACTTTTAAATTGGTTCCAGGGGTACACGGGCAGCAGTGGTCTGGTCAGTGGAAGTCTAGTGGAAGGAGTGACCGCAGACAGGCATCGAAGGCCTAAAATAATAACACATGGCTGTAGGCAATTTTAAATTGGTTCCAGGGGTACACGGACAGCAGTGACCTGGTCAGTGTAGTAGTAGTTGAAAGAATGGACCGCAGACAGGCATCGAAGGCCTAAAATAAAAAAATTGGGCTGGCTGTAGGCAATTTTAAATTGGTTCCAGGGGTACACGGGCAGCAGTGACCTGGTCAGTGTAGTAGTAGTTGAAAGAATGGACCGCAGACAGGCATCGAAGGCCTAAAATAAAAAAATTGGGCTGGCTGTAGGCAATTTTAAATTGGTTCCAGGGGTACACGGGCAGCAGTGACCTGGTCAGTGTAGTAGTAGTTGAAAGAATGGACCGCAGACAGGCTTAGAAGGCCTAACATAACAAACTTGGGCTGGCTGTAGGCACTTTTAAATTGGTTCCAGGGGTACACGGGCAGCAGTGGTCTGGTCAGTGGAAGTCTAGTGGAAGGAGTGACCGCAGACAGGCATCGAAGGCCTAAAATAATAACACATGGCTGTAGGCAATTTTAAATTGGTTCCAGGGGTACACGGACAGCAGTGACCTGGTCAGTGTAGTAGTAGTTGAAAGAATGGACCGCAGACAGGCATCGAAGGCCTAAAATAAAAAAATTGGGCTGGCTGTAGGCAATTTTAAATTGGTTCCAGGGGTACACGGGCAGCAGTGGTGTGGTCAGTGGAGGCCTAGTGGAAGGAGTGACCGCAGACAGGCATCGAAGGCCTAAAATAATAACACATGGCTGTAGGCAATTTTAAATTGGTTCCAGGGGTACACGGGCAGCAGTGACCTGGTCAGTGTAGTAGTAGTTGAAAGAATGGACCGCAGACAGGCATCGAAGGCCTAAAATAAAAAAATTGGGCTGGCTGTAGGCAATTTTAAATTGGTTCCAGGGGTACACGGGCAGCAGTGGTGTGGTCAGTGGAGGCCTAGTGGAAGGAGTGACCGCAGACAGGCATCGAAGGCCTAACATAACAAACTTGGGCTGGCTGTAGGCACTTTTAAATTGGTTCCAGGGGTACACGGGCAGCAGTGGTCTGGTCAGTGGAAGTCTAGTGGAAGGAGTGACCGCAGACAGGCTTCCAAGGCCTAACATAACAAACTTGGGCTGGCTGTAGGCACTTTTAAATTGGTTCCAGGGGTACACGGACAGCAGTGGTCTGGTCAGTGGAAGTCTAGTGGAAGGAGTGACCGCAGACAGGCTTCCAAGGCCTAACATAACAAACTTGGGCTGGCTGTAGGCACTTTTAAATTGGTTCCAGGGGTACACGGGCAGCAGTGGTCTGGTCAGTGGAAGTCTAGTGGAAGGAGTGACCGCAGACAGGCTTCGAAGGCCTAACATAACAAAATTGGGCTGGCTGTAGGCACTTTAAATTGGTTCCAGGGGTACATGGGCAGCAGTGTATGGTCAGTGGAAGTCTAGTGGAAGGAGTGACGGCAGACAGTCTTCGAAGGCCTAACATAACAAAATTGGGCTGACTGTAGGCACTTTTAAATTGGTTCCAGGGTAACACGGCCAGCAGTGGCCTGGTCAGTGTAGTAGTTGTAGAAAGAAGGGACCGCAGACAGGCTTCGAAGGCCTAACATAACAAAAATGTCAAAACAATGGTATTGTCAGTGCCAGGCATTGAAGGATGTCAGCGGCTAGACTACACATTGGTGAAGCTGTGAGAGATAATTTTGCTAGTGGTAGAGCACTGTTTGAGCTGGGGGGGGGAACTGTCTTGTGGCCGGCGGTACAGGCACAGGGCCCCTCATATTACAACGGTGTGTCTGACGTTGGGTGCGCACCACCACCGCCAGAGACACTTTATTGTACTATGAGGGACCCAGTGGCAGTGCCGTCGACCAAAAGCGGCCACACCCACCTCTTCAGACAAACAGCACTCTCAAGGGTCCAAGCGCAAAGTGGCGATAGCACGGCCCCGTGTGGGGAGTTTGGCCATTTCGTGAGGTGGAAACATGTCGTATGCTGGACAATCAGGTGAAGAAAATTACGAGATTGGAAAAGTCATTCAGAATAGTCCACAGGCAAGACCTTTTCATAGGAAAGCTAGGTGTCAGCCGGGCAGGGTGGGGCAAAAGATTTTGAAATCCAGTTGTGGTTCATTTTAATGAAGGTTAGATCATCTACATTTTGGGTAGCCAGACGAGTCCTTTTTTCTGTTAGTATTGAACCTGCAGCACTGAATACTCTTTCTGATAGGACACTAGCTGCCGGGCAAGCAAGCTCCTGCAATGCATATTCTGCCAATTCTGGCCAGGTGTCTAATTTGGATGCCCAGTAATCAAATGGGAATGACGGTTGAGGGAGAACGTCGATAAGGGATGAAAAATAGTTTGTAACCATACTGGACAAATGTTGTCTCCTGTCACTTTGAATTGATGCTGCAGTACCTGTCCTGTCTGCGGTCATAGAAAAATCACTCCACAACCTGGTCAGAAAACCCCTCTGTCCAACGCCACTTCTGATTTCTGCCCCTCTAACACCTCTGGTCTGCTGGCCCCTGGAGCTCGTGTGAGAACGATCACGGGCGCTGTGTGCAGGGAATGCCAGAAGCAAACGGTCAACAAGAGTTGATTGTTTTGTTGCTAATATTAGTTCCAAGTTCTCATGTGGCATAATATTTTGCAATTTGCCTTTATAGCGAGGATCAAGGAGGCAGGCCAACCAGTAATCGTCATCGTTCATCATTTTTGTAATGCGTGTGTCCCTTTTGAGGATACGCAAGGCATAATCCGCCATGTGGGCCAAAGTTCCCGTTGTCAAATCTGCGGTTGTGCTTGGTTGAGGGGCAGTTGCAGGCAAATCTACGTCACTTGTGTCCCTCAAAAAACCAGAACCCGGCCTTGCCACGCCACCAATTTCCCGTGCCCCCGGGAAAGCTTCCTCATTAAAAATATACTCATCCCCATCATCCTCCTCATCCTCCACCTCCTCTTCGCCCGGTACCTCGTCATGTACACTGCCCTGACCAGACAATCGCTGACTGTCATCAAGGCTTTCCTCTTCCTCTGGTGCAGACGCCTGATCCTTTATGTGCGTCAAACTTTGCATCAGCAGACGCATTAGGGGGATGCTCATGCTTATTATGGCGTTGTCTGCACTAACCAGCCGTGTGCATTCCTCAAAACACTGAAGGACTTGACACATGTCTTGAATCTTCGACCACTGCACACCTGACAACTCCATGTCTGCCATCCTACTGCCTGCCCGTGTATGTGTATCCTCCCACAAAAACATAACAGCCCGCCTCTGTTCGCACAGTCTCTGAAGCATGTGCAGTGTTGAGTTCCACCTTGTTGCAACGTCTATGATTAGGCGATGCTGGGGAAGGTTCAAAGAACGCTGATAGGTCTGCATACGGCTGGAGTGTACAGGCGAACGGCGGATATGTGCGCAAAGTCCACGCACTTTGAGGAGCAGGTCGGATAACCCCGGATAACTTTTCAGGAAGCACTGCACCACCAGGTTTAAGGTGTGAGCCAGGCAAGGAATGTGTTTCAGTTGGGAAAGGGAGATGGCAGCCATGAAATTCCTTCCGTTATCACTCACTACCTTGCCTGCCTCAAGATCTACAGTACCCAGCCACGACTGCGTTTCTTGCTGCAAGAACTCGGACAGAACTTCCGCGGTGTGTCTATTGTCGCCCAAACACTTCATAGCCAATACAGCCTGCTGACGTATGCCAGTAGCTGCCCCATAATGGGAGACCTGGTGTGCAACAGTGGCAGGTGCGGATGGAGTGTTTGTGCGACTGCGGTCTGTGGACGAGCTCTTGCTTCTGCAGGAGGACGAGGAGGAGGAGGAGGAGGGGGTGCGAACGGCTACAGACAACTGTTTACTAGACCGTGGGCTAGGCAGAACTGTCCCAAACTTGCTGTCCCCTGTGGACCCTGAATCCACCACATTTACCCAGTGTGCCGTGATGGACACGTAACGTCCCTGGCCATGCCTACTGGTCCATGCATCTGTTGTCAGGTGCACCTTTGTGCTCACAGATTGCCTGAGTGCATGGACGATGCGCTCTTTAACATGCTGGTGGAGGGCTGGGATGGCTTTTCTGGAAAAAAAGTGTCGACTGGGTAGCTCGTAGCGTGGTACAGCGTAGTCCATCAGGTCTTTGAAAGCTTCGCTTTCAACTAACCGGTAGGGCATCATCTCTAACGAGATTAGTCTAGCTATGTGGGCGTTCAAACCCTGTGTACGCGGATGCGAGGCTAAGTATTTCCTTTTTCTAACCATAGTCTCATGTAGGGTGAGCTGGACTGGAGAGCTGGAGATCGTGGAACTAGCGGGGGTGCCGGTGGACATGGCAGACTGAGAGACGGTGGGAGATGGTATTGTTGCCGCCGGTGCCCTAGATGCAGTGTTTCCTACTACGAAACTGGTGATTCCCTGACCCTGACTGCTTTGGCCTGGCAAAGATACCTGCACAGATACAGCAGGTGGTGCGCTAAATGGTGGTCCTACACTGCCGGAAGGGATGTTGCGTTGATGACTAGCTTCATTGGCCGAGGGTGCAACAACCTTAAGGGACGTTTGGTAGTTAGTCCAAGCTTTCAAATGCATGGTGGTTAAATGTCTATGCATGCAACTAGTATTGAGACTTTTCAGATTCTGACCTCTGCTTAAGGAAGTAGAACATTTTTGACAGATGACTTTGCGCTGATCAATTGGATGTTGTTTAAAAAAATGCCAGACTGCACTCTTTCTAGCATCGGATACCTTTTCAGGCATTGCAGACTGAGCTTTAACCGGATGGCCACGCTGTCCTCCACCAGGTTTTGGCTTTGCCACGCGTTTTGGGCAAGATACGGGCCCGGCAGATGGAACCTGTGGCGATGTTGATGCCTGCTGCGGCCCCTCCTCCTCCTCTGCTTCAGAACTGCTGCCGCCTGCACCCTGTTCCCCCAATGGCTGCCAATCGGGGTCAAGAACTGGGTCATCTAATAACTCTTCTTGTACCTCCTGCGCAACTTCGTCTGTGTCACCGTGTCGTTCGGTGGTATAGCGTTCGTGATGGGGCAACATAGTCTCATCAGGGTCTGATTCTTGATCAGCACCCTGCGAGGGCAATGTTGTGGTCTGAGTCAAAGGACCAGCATAGTAGTCTGGCTGTGGCTGTGCGTCAGTGCACTCCATGTCAGATTCAATTTGTAATGGGCATGGACTGTTAACTGCTTCACTTTCTAAGCCAGGGACGGTATGTGTAAAGAGCTCCATGGAGTAACCCGTTGTGTCGCCTGCTGCATTCTTCTCTGTTGTTGTTTTTGCTGAAGAGGACAAGGAAGTGACTTGTCCCTGACCGTGAACATCCACTAACGACGCGCTGCTTTTACTTTTACCAGTTTCACGAGATGAGGCAAAAGAGCTAGAGGCTGAGTCAGCAAGATAAGCCAAAACTTGCTCTTGCTGCTCCGGCTTTAAAAGCGGTTTTCCTAATCCCAGAAAAGGGAGCGTTCGAGGCCTTGTGTAGCCGGACGACGAACCTGGCTCCACAGCTCCAGACTTAGGTGCAATATTTTTTCCCCCACGACCACCTGATGCTCCACCACTACCACTACCCTCATTACCAGCTGACAATGAACGCCCCCGGCCACGACCTCTTCCACTAGACTTCCTCATTGTTTTAAAAACGTAACCAAACTAACGTTATTTGTTGCAGTCACACAACTTACACGGTGAGCTATAACTTCAGTATGATTTAGCTACCCCTTTACAGGTTGGTGAGACCACAGCGAAAATCAGGCCCAATGTTACACACTCTTTTTTTGGTGGCTGCAAATTAGAGAGATGCCCCACACGCAGGACTGTCACTGAAGCACAAATGTTAATATTAATGTCACACTATTATTTTTTTTTTATTTTTATTTTTTTCAGGAACACTTTAGAAACCCCCCCAAAAAAAAAAAATAGATTTTTGCAGGGAGAATTTAGAAAACAAATGTAACAAACTATATGCTTTCTATGGGCCACTGAGTGAGAGATGACGCACACAGGAATCAGGAGTGGCACACAAGCCCAGAGGCCAATATTTTTCTACCAATGATTGATGGAGTTATTTTCTCTGGTAGATTTTGGAACCCAAATCAAGGAAAAAAAATGTAGGCTTTCTATGGACCACAATTGGAGAGAGAGAGAGAGAGAGATGGCACACCCAGGAGTCAAGACTGGCACACAAGCAGAAAGGCCAATATTAATCTCCCACTGTTTTTTTTGGTTGTTTTTTTTTTTTTTTTTTTCAGGGAGACTTTAGAAAAAAAAATAATAAAAAAAATATGATTTTATCAGGAAGAATTTAGAAACCAAATAAAATAAAATGATTTTTTCAGGGAGAATTTATAAAACAAATAAAACCAAAAATAGGCGTTCTATGGCCCACTGACTGAGAGATGACGCACCCAGGAGTCAAGACTGGCACACAAGCAGAAAGGCCAATATTAATCTCCCACTGTTTTTTTTGGTTGTTTTTTTTTTTTTTTTTTCAGGGAGACTTTAGAAAAAAAAATAATAAAAAAAATATGATTTTATCAGGAAGAATTTAGAAACCAAATAAAATAAAATGATTTTTTCAGGGAGAATTTATAAAACAAATAAAACCAAAAATAGGCGTTCTATGGCCCACTGACTGAGAGATGACGCACCCAGGAGTCAAGACTGGCACACAAGCAGAAAGGCCAATATTAATCTCCCACTGTTTTTTTTTTTTTTTTTCAGGGAGACTTTAGAAAAAAAAATAATAAAAAAAATATGATTTTATCAGGAAGAATTTAGAAACCAAATAAAATAAAATAATTTTTTCAGGGAGAATTTAGAAAACAAATAAAACCAAAAATAGGCGTTCTATGGCCCACTGACTGAGAGATGACGCACACAGGAGTCAGGAGTGGCACACAAACCCAGAGGCCAATATTTTTCTACCAATGATTGATGTAGTTATTTTCTCTGGTAGATTTTAGAACCCAAATCAAGGAAAAAAAATATAGGCTTTCTATGGACCACAATTGGAGAGAGAGAGAGAGAGAGAGAGAGAGAGAGAGAGAGATGGCACACCCAGGAGTCAAGACTGGCACACAAGCAGAAAGGCCAATATTAATCTCCCACTGTTTTTTTGGTTGTTTTTTTTTTTTTTTTTTCAGGGAGACTTTAGAAATAAAAATAATAAAAAAAATATGATTTTATCAGGAAGAATTTAGAAACCAAATAAAATAAAATGATTTTTTCAGGGAGAATTTAGAAAACAAATAAAACCAAAAATATGCGTTCTATGGCCCACTGACTGAGAGAGAGAGAGAGATGGAACGCTTAGTACTGGCACACAAGCCCAAAGGGCAATATTAATCTCCCTTTTTTTTTCCAGGGAGAATTTCTGAAACCCAAAAAAAAAATAAAATAGGCTTTCTATGGCCCACTATTTGTGAGAGAGATGGGACGCTCAGGACTGGCACAGATGGCACGCTCAGGACTGGCACAGAAGCCCAGAGGCCAATATTAATCTCCCTTTTTTTCTGGGAGAATTTATAAAACCAAAAAAATATTTAAATAGGCTTTCTATGGCCCACTATTTGTGAGAGAGATGGCACGCTCAGGACTGGCACAGATGGCACGCTCACAACTGGCACACAAGCCCAGAGGCCAATATTAATCTCCCTTTTTTCAGGGAGAATTTCTAAAACCCAAAAAAAAAATAAAATAGGCTTTCTATGGCCCACTATTTGTGAGAGAGATGGGACGCTCAGGACTGGCACAGATGGCACGCTCAGGACTGGCACAGAAGCCCAGAGGCCAATATTAATCTCCCTTTTTTTCTGGGAGAATTTATAAAACCAAAAAAATATTTAAATAGGCTTTCTATGGCCCACTATTTGTGAGAGAGATGGCACGCTCAGGACTGGCACAGATGGCACGCTCACAACTGGCACACAAGCCCAGAGGCCAATATTAATCTCCCTTTTTTCAGGGAAAATTTATAAAACAAAAAAAAAAATTAAATAGGCTTTCTATGGCCCACTATTTGTGAGAGAGATGGCACGCTCAGGGCTGGCTGGCACAGATGGCACGCTCAGGACTGGCACACAAGCCCAGAGGCCAATATTAATCTCCCTTTTTTTCTGGGAGAATTTATAAAACCAAAAAAATATTTAAATAGGCTTTCTATGGCCCACTATTTGTGAGAGAGATGGCACGCTCAGGACTGGCACAGATGGCACGCTCACAACTGGCACACAAGCCCAGAGGCCAATATTAATCTCCCTTTTTTCAGGGAAAATTTATAAAACAAAAAAAAAAATTAAATAGGCTTTCTATGGCCCACTATTTGTGAGAGAGATGGCACGCTCAGGGCTGGCACAGATGGCACGCTCAGGACTGGCACACAAGCCCAGAGGCCAATATTAATCTCCCTTTTTTTCAGGGAGAATTTATAAAACCAAAAAAAAAAATAAATAGGCTTTCTATGGCCCACTATTTGTGAGAGAGATGGCACACTCAGGACTGGCACACAAGCCCAAAGGCCAATATTAATCTCCCACTGTATTTTTATCAGGGAGAATTTATACACCCCACAAAAAAAAATACAGAAAAATGAAAAGGCTTTCTATGGCCCACTATGTGAGAGAGATGGCACACACAGGGATGGCACTCTAGCAGAAATGCCAAATTGCCAATCTTAATCTCCCACCAAAAAAAAAAAAAAAAAAAAAACAGGGAATGTCCTACAATTACTATCTCCCTGCCTGCAGTAATCTCAGCCAGGTATGGCAGGCAGCTACTATCTCCCTGCCTGCAGTAATCTCAGCCAGGTATGGCAGGCAGCAATAAGGAGTGGACTGATGCACAAATGAAATAAAAAGTGTGGACAAACAAAAAAGATAGCTGTGCAGAAAGGAAGGAACAAGAGGATTTGTGCTTTGAAAAAAGCAGTTGGTTTGCACAGCGGCGTACACACAGCAATGCAGCTATCAGGGAGCCTTCTAGGGCAGCCCAATGAGCTACAGCGCTGAGGGGAAAAAAAAAAAAAAAAAAAAATTCCACTGTCCCTGCACACCGAGGGTGGTGTTGGACAGTGCAAATCGCTGCAGCACAAGCGGTTTGGTGGTTAATGGACCCTGCCTAACGCTATCCCTGCTTCTGACAAAGCGGCAGCAACCTCTCCCTAAGCTCAGATCAGCAGCAGTAAGATGGCGGTCGGCGGGAACGCCTCTTTATAGCCCCTGTGACGTCGCAGACAGCAAGCCAATCACTGCAATGCCCTTCTCTAAGATGGTGGGGACCAGGACCTATGTCATCACGCTGCCCACACTCTGCGTTTACCTTCATTGGCTGAGAAATGGCGCTTTTCGCGTCATTGAAACGCGACTTTGGCGCGAAAGTCGCGTACCGCATGGCCGACCCCGCACAGGGGTCGGATCGGGTTTCATGAAACCCCGACTTAGCCAAAAGTCGGCGACTTTTGAAAATGTTCGACCCGTTTCGCTCAACCCTAGTGGACACCAGAGACAGCAGAACACAAATCACCCAGTACCATCAGTAACCACCAGAGGGAGCCCAAAAACAGAACTCACAACAGACCAGACAGTAAAAAAATCGCAGCATGCAGCAATTCCATGCCGAATTCGGATCGCGCGCACCCTTATAAGTCTGTGGATGCATGTGAAACATTGCACTGAACTTAGAAATCACCCAAATGCAGTGCGATTCCTCCACAGCTGCGCTGTGATCCTCGTGCGAAGACTGGAGCACAGAGCACTGACATTCGTCTCCCACTCGCAGTAGAGCAGGAGCTGAGTGTCATTAGCATGTAGCATCCAATGCTCTTGCATCAGATGTGATACACTTGTGGGACCCCGGCCAAAGGCTCCAATTCGTGAAGATTGGTAAACATCTGATGAGTGACATGTGGCATACCAGAAATTCAACTCCCATCCCTGACTAAGGGTTCATACCCATCACCGTAAAAAAGGTCTGATATTGGTCCAGAAAAGAGGGACAAGTCTCATGCAGATATCATATGATTCTCATGCGAGTACAATGTGATTTTTATCACCTTCCATCCGAATGACATCAGATTGACATGCGAATGCGATCCGATTGCAATGCAATTTTAACTTGAGCTTTAACATAGAGTAATTCTCTATGTCATTTAAACATAGTTTTTCAAGCAACTATTAGATAGATAGATAGATAGATAGATAGATAGATAGATAGATAGATAGATAGATAGATAGATAGATAGTCGAGACAGGTGAGGATGATGTTGTTTATTACTTTATTTTTTACAGGGGACATGGGCTTCAATGGATTGAGCATAATGGTGAGCAGTGAGCACCCAATACTATCACCCCACTTGCCAATGCACGAGGACAAGTGAGAAGAGCAAGGCTCAGCACCAGAATTGGTGCATCTTATGGATGTTCCTTTTCTGGGGTGGCTGAGAGCTGATGTATTTAGTCTGGGATGGGGCCAATATCCAAAGCCTCTTACAAGCCTATTAATATAAGTCCACAGCTGTCTGCCTAGCCTTTGCTGGTTATTAATTATAGGGGGACCCTACATCAATTGTTTTTGGGGGTCCCCATTTTAATAACGAGTAAAGGCTAAGTATACAGCTGTAAGCTGCTATCAATAGCCTGGGAAGCTACATGGGTATAACTTCTTTCTCAGGCTTTAAACATCAACTTTCCCTCTGCTGGCTAATAAAATTTCAGAGAATCTCACACCATTTTTCGTCAGAAACAATTTAGTAATCAAATATGTATGCTTTAAGCTACACATGCACTGCAATAATTATATATGTCACTGACATCCTTATACCTATCTTTTCTATGTACATATATATATATATTCTATCTATTCTATTCTAGTCTGTCGGGTTATGCTGTGATTTTACTGTACGCAGCAGATGAAATGTCAGGTTTTCAAGGACATTGGTGTGTAGAAAATGGATGGCACTAGCATAGTCCAAGTGCTGTGCAATTTTTTTATTACACCCATTGACATGTATTGCTGAGTCTCGTCCGAGATAAGAGGACAATCGCAGCATGCTACGATTTTTTTCTCAGCCTGATTGGAGCTGAGAAAAACTGGGTTGATGAAAACCCCAAAAGTTGCAAAATTTTTATGCAACTCCAAGTTCCACAAAATTTTGTGACTTTTCAAAGATATATACTTCAGAATTCTGCCAAAATTGCTTTGCTGAATCAGGGGCAAACATTTTTCTAACTTTTTATGCTTTTAAATTACTTTTCTCCATCACTAATTAATCATTTGTGGAGGGGTTTTAAGTCACTTTCCTTTTTGGTCCTAGATAATTAGTTGCTGTATTTGGTGCCAAATTCTTCAAAATGGCGTATGCGATTTGTGAATTTAGAGCAAAGTCAAAAATGGTATTTTTTCCTGTCTTGAACTGGTTTCTGACTTTTAGGAGACAAAAGCTTCATATTTTAGAATATGGGACAAAAGTTGAACCCACATTCTTGTGTATTCAAAAATATACCAGGAGGTACTAGAATTGAGTTACACTAAATTTTGCGACTATTTAAAAAGTTGCAATTGATAAATCAGACAAAAACATCCAGAATCGTTAAACTCTGCTCACACAGCGGAAAACATAAAAGAGGAGCACATAGAATAATCAATACTGTGGAATAAAAAAAAGATGCAAAACTGGATAAAAAACAAACTATGATAAATCAAGAACTTGTGCTTTTTCCATCACGTGATGGAAGAAATGGGCTGGTAATAGACTGACAGGTTTAGAAGAAATTACAGAAATTAATATAAAATTAGTTGAAAACCTACAACATCTTTGGTGTATTTGTGAATTCTGATGCACGAGCATCCCCAAAAAATGTATCGACTGTCTTAAGCCACATGTGTCTCAATAACTTAGGCCAACTTAGGTCCATCTTATACCAGCGCAAATCCGTTTAAGACTGGCATAAGAAATGCCTGCCTTAAAGAAAAGTTGTCAGGCATAAAATTTTGCCATCGAGACCAGTGGTATGGCTGCATAACTCCTAGTACAACAATGAGGGCTTGTTTAAATAAAATGGCTCCTATGTTGTTCATGAAAAGTAGGATGAGCGTCATGTGAGTACAATGTGATTTTAATCAAGTAGCATCCATATGACATGCATATGCAATCCGTATGCAATGCGTTTTTAACATCAGCTTTGACATACAGTAATTCTCTGTCATTTATAGCTGTTTTTCGAAGTAATAAAACAATCTTATATACAGAGATGGATAGATAGATAGACAATGATAGATATATGAGATAGATAGAAGTATATCAGTGAGATATATAATCAGTGCTTTGCGTGTGTAGTTTTCTGTACATGTATTTAGCTAATAAATAAAAGAAAAACTGGCATGAGGTCCCCCTTATTTTTATTAACCAGCTGAGGGAAAACAGACAACTGATAGCTGGTCTTAATAGTCTAGGAAGAGGAGCAATAAACTTGGAGCCTCCCAGGCTATTAATATCAGCCCAGAGCTGTCTACTAAAGAGTGGGGATCCCCCAAAAATAGAGTGGAGTCCCTCCTATTTTAAATAACCAGCTCTCAGGATTCGAACCCAGCATCTCATGTGCACCAAGCGGCAGCTCTTTCCTTTGAGCTATTCAGCCATGTTAACCCAAATACTTGTACCTGTGTTGTTTGTAATTGTCTCCACCCTGAGTTCCTGATTGGTTACACGCTGATTGAACCATATTTAAACCATACATGGCACTCGTTTCCTTGTGAGATTATTGAACTACCAGCCTCTAGTCAAGCTTCCTTTCACCTGCTGCTTATTCTCAAGATTCTAATGCTGCTCTGTGTACCGACCCCTGACTACTTCACATGCGGCGCCTTAAAACTACCGAGTCCCTGACTATCCCTGACTATGCTACCTATCGCTGGTGCCCCTGATGGTTACAATAATACTGCGACAATTCAGGTCAGTCCATAACACCAGCAAAGGCTAAGCAGACAGCTGGGAGCTGATATTAATAGGCTGGGACAGGACCATGGATATTGGACCCCTCCCAGACTAATAACACCAGCCCTCAGACGCCCCAGAAATTACAAATACATTAGATACTCCAATTCTGGCACTTAGCCTTGGCTCTTCCTGCTTGTCCTGGTGCAATGGCTAGTGGGATCATGGTTTTAGGGTTTAAGTCAGCTTTGTAATGTCAGCCGACGTCAAGCCCAGGGGATAGTTATGGAGAGGGAGGCGTCTATAAGACACCCCCATTACTTACCCCATACATTTAAAGCAGAAAACACACAAAGACTAAAGTAATTTATTTGTATAAAGCTCTCCCCGATCCTCTTTTACCTATTTATTACCGCCGTAAATCCATCCCATGTCCCAGCATGCCAGCCGGAACACACTGACTGTAGCGTGTGAATCCGGCTGCTGCGATGAGCGCTGACAGCAATAAGATTATTGCAGTTCATAGCCAATGAACTTTAATAACCTTACTGACTTCACCGCTCACAGAGTCTCAGAGATACGTGAGTAAAGATCACATTTTTCCACATACAAGAAAAACAGAAAAGTTATTCTGATCAGACTCTGATCGCAGTTTAATCAGAGTGCTTGGTGCAGGTGTGATCTGATTTTCTGCTAAATAAAGAAATAAAAAAAGTTCCTCCACATTCTCCTTTCTGACAATGTGTGAAACTTGGACAGAACTCAAACGTCATCCAAGTGTGGTCCGATTTTGTCACGGGCCCATAGACTTAAATTGTCAATTTTGATCCAACCCTTGTATCAAAATCGAATATGTCTCTAACATTTTCCGTGGATCACTCGGAAAAAAATTGGACATTTGAATGCCCTTATAGAACATCATAAGTACGAGGGCTATCCCTGAAGATCAAATAGACTATGAATTTCACAGAAAAATTGGATTCACAAGAAATAGTTTTTTTTTGCAATTCAGACGAATCAAGAAAATCCCCTCCTTGTAGCTCTCCATCCAGCTATCTCCCTTCGGTGCCGTCTTCTATCTTCCCAATTCTCTTTGCCTCACCTGATGTCATAATGTAGAAGGGTGACGCTCATGAAAAAGTCACATAGTGCCACGTGAGCACTGGAGACACCGAATAGCTCTGTGAAGACAGAAGACCAGACCATAAGGAGCTAGCTGAGCTGAGGAGCAAGTATGGAGTTGTGAGGAGGGATTGGGTGAAGGTCGGGATGAGGAGGGATTGGGTGAAGGTCGGGGTGAGGACTTATTTTTACCTACATTTACTATGCTTTGGAATCAAGACAGAACTCATAGCAATTTAGGGTGTCAAAATTCCCAGCTAAATTTGAGCGAATCAGCTGAATCCAAATTTTGGTGTTTTCGTTCATCTCTAATTTTGAATATTAGTTCTTTGACCGAGCACTCCGCTCTCCAGCATGTGGTGGTTTTGAATTTCAACAGGATTCTACCTACCCATAAATTCAGGCTTTCAAGAGAGGTGTTCACATCTACCCAGAAATTCAGACTCCAGTCTTAGCGCGATGTTCACACTAGACACATAAATTACCAGCAGTTCTGAGACCGCCTTGTCGTTGGCTGCTGGGCACGGATGAATTGGCCAAATTATGTGCTAAGTGTCTCAGTTTCTTATTATTATCCAGAAGCAGTATTGCTCTTCATATTTCATATTGACATGCTTTAGCACGACAGAGGGCAACTTTTTTGCTTATTAATTATGAATCCTTGTGAAAAGAACAATGGAGAAGAAATCAGGATGTCGTAGACACTTGAACAAGTCAGGCCGATTGAAAAAAATTTTTTTTTTCATTTTTATGTGTAATCAAAATGTATTTGTCACATATGACAGGGTTAACAGCATCAGATAAAGGGTGAAATTAATAGTGAGTGAGAAACTGATCCCCCCCGATCATTTCAATGCCCTGTTATTCCAACGAGAGGTCGTTTTTGGCTCTGCACTTAGCAAATCTGGAAAAGGATCTGGAGCTAATTCATTTAGCAGACGTTCTGCAAAGTGCACACGGAGGGGGCCCCGGCCTCCAGGAGCAGCGGCTGCTGCCGCCTTATGGAGTGCTAGCGGCCAGTGTTAATGTGAAAACATAGACACGACATGCTGAGGTAATGTCAGGTAACTGCTCACGGGCATAAAACAACTGACACAATGAGGTGTCATCGAAAACATGGCCCGTGATTCATCTGGATCTACTCTGTCTTCCTGGACTTCTCCGCAGTGTAAAGTAATACTGCACGGGAGATGGACGGAGGATGTACTGTACCTTCCATTCCAATGCCATCATCGAGCCACAGAATTATTCGCTCTGGCACTCTCTTATTCTAGTTCTGTTTTTTCTTTAATTTTTTCTTAAATGTCTGTTTAAGGCTTGTGCAGACGACCGTAATACTCAGACAAGTGTTATCCGCCGTTTTGACAGATAACATAACTGATAGCGCTCATCTTTATGTTATTCACATGCCTGAAAAAAATGGTGTATGCTTGAGTTTCATCCGATATTCGGATTGTACTTGGCCATGCAAGTTATTGAGTGCGTTGGAAACATCGAACTGTACTTGAATGACATCTGAGTGTAATCCGATTTCCGTGGGCTGACAAAATGGAGAAGATGGAGACATTTTTTTCTTCTTCTTCTCCTCATCTGAGAGAATCGGATCACACTATGATCCTAGTCTCAGATGAATCTTATCCTTTAGGAGCAGTGATTTGGCTAGAAAATTTGGCCAGATTTTGTATTGAATTTATCTGATGCAAATCAGATGAGCCTTATCATCTTCTGCAGCCTCTCTAGACTCCAGAGGATAGTAAAAGTATGGGTTAAAAAAAATAATAGAAGAATCACATGGTGGCTCACCTGTCTTCGGCTGGCTCTCCCGACTCCAGTGTCAGAGGGATTCCAGCTGTGGTGGCAATTCAGGTGCTATTTATTTTATTGTTATTTTTTTAACCGCTTCAAGGCTGGGCAATTTTCTGTTTTTTTTTTTCATTTTAGTTTTTTGCCCCCCTTCTTCCAAGAGCCATAACTTTTTTTTATTGTTCTGTCCACATAGCCATATAAGTGCTTGTTCTATGCGAGACAAGTTGTGCTTTTGAAGGACACCATTCATTTTATCATGTGATGTACTGGAAAAAAATTGCAAGTGCGTTGAAATTGCAAAAAAAAATCCAGTTCCACAATAGTTTTTTTTTTTTACCATGTTCACTATATGGTATAACTAACCTGGCAATATGACTCTCCAGCTCAGTATGAATACTCAGACACCAAACATGTATAGGTTTTTTTTTATTTTTTTATTTAAGTGGTGAAAAAAAAATCGAAAATTTGTCAAAATTTCTTTTTTTGTTTCTGTCACTGTTTTTCCAGACCCTTTACATTTTAAATTTTTGTAATCTGGGTTTGGGTGAGGCCTTATTTTTTGCTATTTTTTTATATTTTAATGATAACATTTTGGGGTAGATACGATGTTTTTATTGCCTCTTAGGGCAGTCTCACACGTCCAGATAATTCCGGTACCGGAAAAATCGGTACCGGAATTATCCGTGTCCGTGTGCCTCGTGCGTTTATGTGGCACATCAGTGTGGCACACGTGCGGCACATGTGTGCTGCCCGTGTGCCGACTGGGTACCACACGGAGCGTGCAGGAGACAGCGCTAGAGATAAGCGCTGTCCCCTGCATCTGGTGCTGAAGCTGCAATTCATATCTTCTCTACAGCAGCATTTGCTGTAGAGAAGATATGAAAAATCCTTTTTTTTGTTCATGTTTAAAATAAAGAACCCTGTCCCCACCCCCCTCCCACCACCTGTGCGCCCGCCCGCTGTTAATAAAATACTCACCCGGCTCCCTCGCAGTATCCTGTCTCGCCGCACCTTCTCCTGTATGAGCGGTCACGTGGGGCCGCCCATTACTGTAATGAATATGCGGCTCCACCCCTATGGGAGGTGGAGCCGCATATTCATGACTAATCGGCGGCCCCACGTGACCGCTCATACAGTAGAACGTGCGGTGAGGACAGGACACTGCGAGGGAGTCGGGTGAGTATTTTATTAACAGCGGGCGGGCGCACAGGGGGTGGGAGGGGGGTGGGGACAGGGATCTTTATTTTAAACACGAACAAAAAAAAAGGATTTTTCATATCCTCTCTACAGCAAACGCTGCTGTAGAGAAGATATGAATGGCGGCTTCAGCACCACGTGGGGGGACAGCGCTTACTGTAGCGCTGTCTCCTGCACGGCACACGGACTGCACACGGACAACGTCCGTGTGCAGTACGTGTTTTACACGGACTCATTGACTTTAATGGGTCCGTGTAATCCGTGCGCTCCCACGAACACTGACATGACTCCGTGTTTTGCACACGGACACACGGTCCGTGAAAACACGCTGATATGTGCAGAGACACATTGATTTCAATGTGTCTATGTGAGTCAGTGTCTCCGGTACGTGAGGAAACTGTCACCTCACATACCGGAGCCACTGACGTGTGAAACGGGCCTTATTGTATTTTATTGCAATGTTGTGGTGGCAAAAAAAATGAATTTCTTGCGTTTCATTGCTTTTTCTCATTACACCATTTACTGATTGGATTAATTTATTTTATATTTTGATAGATCGAACATTTTGAAATACCAAATACCATATGTCTATATTTTTTTATTTCTTTTCAATTGTTTTATTTTAAGTGGGGCAAAAGTGGGATAATTTGTACTTTTGTGTTTTTTATATTTTTTCATATTTTTAAACTTTTTTTTACTTCTAACTATATTTAATAGTCCCCTTAGGGGACTTGAATTTGCGATCATCCGATAGCTTCTACTATACATGACCGTGTGGGAGCATCATAGGGAGTGGGAGCATAACAAAGAATCAGACCCCAATCAGAGGACAATAAAACATTCACACTACTTATCTATGAACTGTTCCAATATTTATGGACATAAACATTTTAGCACTCTCACATAATGGTAGATCTGCTTCACATCACCTGTCTTATCCATGGCATTTTTCTGGGCTGTATTGTGCATAAATATGTGTTTTTTGTGTTCAGAATTTGTTTTAGTCTTTGCCTGATGAAGGGACCTAAGTAGTGTTGAAAGCTTGCAATTTGTTACCATCTTTTCAGTTAGCCATTAAAAGGTATCGACCACTGAGGACTCTCAATTCCTAATATTATTCTTAGAAAAGTGATGAAAAAGCCTTGATGAACTCTTCTCTTTGGCATCTGAAATTTGGCGCATAGGTCTTGATAAAAAAGGACTCATTTAGGACTTTTAATAAATCTATGGTACCTTTTGCCCGTCCTTGTGTCACAAAGTCACATTACGCCAGTCTGGCATAGAGCTGCCTATACTTTATGTAATTTTGTGGCATAGATTTATAGTGAACATGTCTGGGAGCCCTCTCCTTTTACATTAAACACTTAATCCCTTTTTGGAAAAATGTCAAGACCTGCAAAAAAGTGCAGCTGTGACCCCTATAAATGCCAGAATGAGTCTGAGTATCACACAAATTATTTCATGAGTTGCCTCCACTCATCAGACTGGAGACCATTCATTTGACTGATATTCAATTGGAAGGACCTCCACCAGGCATACTTTCATGGCATATCTAGCTGAATTGTACATGAAGAGCGGGATCCTTCGAAAAAAATGTAAGCGTTTAGGAGGGTGGAACACAAGTTCTGTAAAAAACCTAAAATAAGCATCAGGTACTCACCTTCCTTGGATCCAGTGCCGGCTCTCTGCCACTGCTCCGGACTCAAAGCTTTGGCTGCAGTGACGACCCTAGTTGACAGTACACATCACCGCTGTAGCCAATCTCTGATCTCTGCAAGTAATTTTGTCTACATTAGTCAAGCTCAGTGACAAGACCAGAGCAGTGGCGGAAAGCCAACACTGGACCCAAGGTGGTTGAATACCTGCTATGTTGGTAATTTTAGGCGTCTCTACAATTTTTGGGATCCACTTAACTCTTTTAAAGTTTTTTTTTAAATTCCAGAAGTAATAAGTGTTGATCACTGAGAGGGTAAGATGGCTGAAAATGACTGTTTCTGTTACAACCCACGTACAAGACATATGGGCGCTTTAACTTGTGCACTTTCCTTCCCCACCTGGACTCTGTTTATGTTTTATGACCTTTTCATTTTTATCATTGCATTCGGTTTATACTGTGGGTCTGCGGAAAATGCTGAGTAAGGGCACACCCGGGCAGGCAAGTTCATATGTCCAGTTGTCATCCATTTGGAATTGATCCAGTATTAAAGAAAACTAGTTCTGTTACAGTCTGAGTAAAAACAGATGCACACGTTACTTTCCATTTTGCATCCATTTTTGCTCCATTTGTAACAAGCTAATTTTTATTAGACGTGTCTGTGAACACTTCCAATATTCACAACATGTGCACTGCAAAAAAAAGTAAAACTGATCCATTTATTGATGACATAACAGATGACCATCTGTGCTGCCCCAGGATCCTGGTTGTGACAGTGGCATTGCTTTCCTCATGGGGAGAGTGATGTCACACTTGGAAGCGATGGAGGATTCATTTTGACAGGTAATTAGCACATACAACACCATTCTGACTTCAGGCCAGAAGGGGGAGCTCTGCACCCGACTTCGAGGGAGCTTCTCTCTCTGGTCGGGAGGGGGACTTAGTTGCTAGGCAGTTGCTAGGCAGTTAGGAAGATTTAGACAGTTGGTGCCGGACAGCAGACTGGAGCATTCTGAGGCAGAAGGACAGGTGAGGGGCCGTACAGCCTAAAGTGCTGTAGCCCCTGGATAGGGATATACAGAAGGAAGAACAGCTTTTAGTGAACGTGCAGGAGAGCGAAGCACAGGAGTGTGACAACAAAGGAGAATAGCAGGGCTACCTCCCTGATAGAGCGCAGATACCGGTAACCGGAAGACCGAAGTTGTGTCATACTCTAGGAGCTACAGCAGAAACCGGTAGGACAGCTAGACTACACGTAACCTGTCCACCCTAATACCCAGGAGACACAGTGACACATAGAGCCCGGGTCATGATAGAGACCCTGTAAAAAGGCTGGCGTCACCTGTCATACGAGTTTGTGTCCCATTTCAATAAAGGACAGATATAACTGAGAGGACCTTGCTAAGAAGCCTGTTATGGACCTGGTGGTTAGGAGCACCCGGAACGACCTGATGGTTAAACTAACACAGGACAAGCTCTGGGAAGTGGGAGCTCTGCTGACCGCAACCCCTAATCCTATCACACACACTAGAAATAGCCGTGGAGCGTACCTAACTCTTGCCTAGACGCCTCTACACAGCCTAAGAGCTAACTTGCCCTACAGATAGAAAAATAAGCCTACCTTGAATCAGAGAAATTCCCCAAAGGAAAAGGCAGCCCCCCACATATATTGACTGTGAGTTAAGATGGAAGTCACAAACACAGAAATGAAACAGGTTTCAGCAAAGGAGGCCAGACTAAACAGACTGAGGATAGGAAAGGTATCTTTGCGGTCAGCACAAAAAACTACAAAAAGACCACGCAGAGTGTGCAAAAAGACCTCCGCACCGACTCACGGTGCGGATGTGCCACTCTGCATCCCAGAGCTTCCAGCTAGCAAGGCAAAATCATGATAGCAAGCTGGACAAGAAAACAATGAACGAATAATTAACTAGCAGGGACTTAGCTTCTGCTGGAGTAGACAGGTAACCAGATAGATCCAAGAGCGAACTGAACCAGTACAAGAACATTGACAGCTGGCATGGAGTAACGATATGAGTGGAGTTAAATAGAGCAGCCAGCCAAAGAATAAACTAAGTCACCTGTGGAAGGAACCTCAGAAGCAGCAGCTCCACTCACAGCCACCAGAGGGAGTCCATGGACAGAACTCGCCGAAGTACCATTCATGACCACAGGAGGGAGTTCGATAACAGAATTCACAACAGTACTCCCCCTTGAGGAGGGGTCACCGAACCCTCACCAGAGCCCCTAGGCCGATCAGGATGAGCCAAATGAAAGGCACGAACTAGATCGGCAGCATGAACATCAGAGGCAAAAACCCAGGAATTATCTTTCTGACCATAACCCTTCCACTTGACCAGGTACTGGAGTTTCCGTCTCGAAATACGAGAATCCAAAATCTTCTTCACCACATACTCCAACTCCCCCTCGACCAACACCGGGGCAGGAGGATCAACGGAGGGAACCATAGGCGCCACGTATCTCCGCAATAACGACCTATGGAACACATTATGGATGGCAAAAGAAGCTGGAAGGGCCAAACGAAATGACACAGGATTGAGAACTTCAGAAATCTTATACGGACCAATGAAACGAGGCTTAAACTTAGGAGAGGAAACCATCATAGGAACATAACGAGACGACAACCAAACCAAATCCCCAACACGAAGTCGGGGAACAACACAGCGCCGGCGGTTAGCAAAACGTTGAGCCTTCTCCTAGGACAATGTCAAATTGTCCACCACATAAGTCCAAATCTGCTGCAACCTGTCCACCACAGTATCCACACCAGGACAGTCCGAAGTCTCAACCTGCCCTGAAGAGAAACGAGGATGGAAACCAGAATTACAGAAAAAAGGCGAAACCAAAGTAGCCGAGCTGGCCCGATTATTAAGGGCGAACTCAGCCAAAGGCAAGAAGGACACCCAATCATCCTGATCAGCAGAAACAAAGCATCTCAGATATGTTTCCAAAGTCTGATTAGTTCGTTCAGTTTGGCCATTTGTCTGAGAATGGAATGCCGAAGAAAAAGACAAATCAATGCCCATCTTAGCACAAAAGGACCGCCAAAACCTCGAAACAAACTGGGAACCTCTGTCCGAGACGATGTTCTCCGGAATGCCATGCAAACGAACCTCATGCTGGAAAAACAATGGCACCAAATCAGAGGAGGAAGGCAATTTAGGCAAGGGTACCAAATGGACCATCTTAGAGAAGCGATCACAAACCACCCAAATGACCGACATCCTTTGAGAGACAGGGAGATCTGAAATAAAATCCATGGAAATGTGCGTCCAGGGCCTCTTCGGGACCGGCGAGGGCAAAAACAACCCACTGGCACGAGAACAACAGGGTTTAGCCCGAGCACAAGTCCCACAGGACTGCACAAAAGAACGCACATCCCGTGACAAAGAAGGCCACCAAAAGGATCTAGCCACCAAATCTCTGGTACCAAAGATTCCAGGATGACCAGCCAACACCGAACAATGAACCTCAGAGATAACTCTACTAGTCCATCTATCAGAGACAAACAGTTTCTCCGCTGGACAACGGTCAGGTCTATCAGCCAGAAACTTCTGCAGCACCCGCCGCAAATCAGGGAGATGGCAAACAAAATTACCCCCTCTTTGAGAATACCCGCCGGCTCAGGAACACCCGGAGAGTCAGGCACAAAACTCCTTGACAGGGCATCAGCCTTCACATTCTTAGAGCCCGGAAGGTACGAAACCACAAAATCAAAACGGGAGAAAAACAGCGACCATCGAGCCTGTCTAGGATTCAACTGTTTGGCAGACTCGAGATAAGTCAAATTCTTGTGATCCGTCAAGACGACCACGCGATGCTTGGCTCCTTCAAGCCAATGTCGCCACTCCTCGAATGCCCACTTCATGGCCAACAACTCTCGATTGCCAACATCATAATTACGCTCAGCAAGCGAGAACTTTCTAGAAAAGAAGGCACATGGTTTCATCACCGAGCCATCAGAACTTCTTTGCGACAAAACAGCCCCTGCTCCAATCTCAGAAGCATCAACCTCGACCTGAAACGGGACCGAAACATCTGGCTGGCACAACACAGGGGCAGAAGAAAAACGACGCTTCAACTACTGAAAAGCCTCTACAGCCGCAGAGGACCAATTGACCACATCAGCACCTTTCTTGGTCAAATCAGTCAACGGTTTAGCAACACTAGAAAAATTAGCGATGAAGCGACGGTAAAAATTAGCAAAGCCCAGGAACTTCTGCAGGCTCTTCACAGATGTCGGCTGAGTCCAATCATAAATGGCCTTAACTTTAACAAGGTCCATCTCGATAGTACAAGGGGAAAAAATGAAACCCAAAAATGAAACCTTCTGAACTCCAAAGAGACACTTTGACCCCTTCACAAACAAGGAATTCGCGCGAAGGACCTGGAACACCATTCTGACCTGCTTCACATGAGACTCCCAATCATCCGAAAAGACCAAAATATCATCCAAATATACAATCATGAATCTATCCAGGTACTTTCGGAAGATGTCATGCATAAAGGACTGAAACACAGATGGAGCATTAGAAAGCCCGTATGGCATAACCAGGTACTCAAAATGGCCCTCAGGCGTATTAAATGCTGCTTTCCATTCATCGCCCTGTTTAATACGCACGAGATTATACGCCCCTCAAAGATCTATCTTGGTGAACCAACTAGCCCCCTTAATCCGAGCAAACAAATCAGACAGCAGCGGCAAAGGGTACTGAAATTTGACTGTGATCTTATTAAGAAGGCGGTAATCAATTCAAGGTCTCAAAGAACCATCCTTCTTGGCCACAAAAAAGAACCCTGCTCCCAACGGTGATGACGACGGGCGAATATGACCTTTCTCCAAGGATTCCTTTATATAACTCCGCATAGCGGCGTGCTCTGGCACAGATAAATTGAACAGTTGGCCCTTAGGAAACTTACTACCAGGAATCAAATTAATAGCACAATCACAATCCCTATGAGGAGGTAGGGCACTGGATTTGGGCTCATCAAATACATCCCGGTAATCTGACAAAAACTCAGGGACTTCAGAAGGAGTGGAAGGCGAAATTGACAGCAATGGAACATCACCATGTACCCCTTAACAACCCCAGCTGGACACAGACATAGATTTCCAATCCAATACTGGATTATGGACCTGTAGCCATGGCAACCCCAAAACGACAACATCATGCAGATTATGCAACACCAAAAAGCGAATATCCTCCTGATGTGCCGGAGCCATGCACATGGTCAATTGAGTCCAATACTGAGGCTTATTCTTGGCCAAAGGCGTAGCATCAATTCCTCTCAATGGAATAGGATACTGCAAGGGCTCCAAGAAAAAACCACAGCGCCTGGCAAACTCCAAGTCCATCAAATTCAGGGCAGCGCCTGAATCCACAAATGCCATAACAGAATAGGACGACAAAGAGCAAATCAGAGTAACGGACAAAAGAAATTTAGACTGTACCGTACCAATGGTGGCAGACCTAGCGAACCGCTTAGTGCGCTTAGGAAAATCGGAGATAGCATGAGTGGAATCACCACAGTAAAACACAACCCATTCCGACGTCTGTGTTCTTGCCGTTCAGCTCTGGTCAATGTCCTATCACATTGCATAGGCTCAGGCCTATGCTCAGAGAATACCGTCAAATGGTGCACAGCTTTGCGCTCATGCAAGCGCCGATCGATCTGAATGGCCAAGGACATAGACTCATTCAGACCAGCAGGCATGGAAAATCCCACCATGACATCCTTAAGGGCTTCAGAAAGACCCTTTCTAAAAATTGCCGCCAGGGCACACTCATTCCACTGAGTAAGCACAGACCACTTTCTAAACTTCTGACAATATACCTCCGCTTCATCCTGACCCTGACACAAAGCCAGCAAGATTTTCTCTGCCTGATCCACTGAATTTGGTTCATCATAAAGCAATCCAAGCGCCAGAAAAAACGCATCTACATCACGCAATGCATGATCTCCTGGCGCAAGGGAAAATGCCCAGTCTTGAGGGTCGCCACGCAACAAAGAAATAATGATTTTTACTTGTTGAACGGGGTCACCAATTGAACGGGGTTTCAAAGCAAGAAAGAGTTTACAATTATTTTTGATATTCAGGAACTTAGATCTATCCCCAGAAAACAAATCAGGAATTGGAATTCTATGCTCTAACATCGGATTCTGAACCACAAAATTTTGAATGCTTTGTACCCTTGCAGTGAGATGATCCACACAAGAGGACAGACCTTGAATGTCCATATCTACACCTGTGTCCTGAACCACCCAGAGGTTTAGGGGAAAAGAAAGACAAAACACACTGCAGAGAATAAAAAATGGTCTCAGAACTTCTCTTATCCCTCTATTGAGATGCATTAACACTTTGGGCCAGCTATACTGTTATGGACCTGGTGGTTAGGAGCACCCGGAACGACCTGATGGTTAAACTAACACAGGACAAGCTCTAGGAAGTGGGAGCTCTGCTGACCGCAACCCCTAATCCTATCACACACACTAGAAATAGCCGTGGAGCGTACCTAACTCTGCCAAGACGCCTCTACACAGCCTAAGAGCTTACTAGCCCTAGAGATAGAAAAATAAGCCTACCTTGCCTCAGAGAAATTCCCCAAAGGAAAAGGCAGCCCCCCACATATATTGACTGTGAGTTAAGATGGAAGTCACAAACACAGAAATGAAACAGGTTTCAGCAAAGGAGGCCAGACTAATTAAACAGACTGAGGATAGGAAAGGTATCTTTGCGGTCAGCACAAAAAACTACAAAAAGACCACGCAGAGTGTGCAAAAAGACCTCCGCACCGACTCACGGTGCGGAGATGCCACTCTGCATCCCAGAGCTTCCAGCTAGCAAGGCAAAATCATGATAGCAAGCTGGACAAGAAAACAGTGAATGAATAATTAACTAGCAGGGACTTAGCTTCTGCTGGAGTAGACAGGTAACCAGATAGATCCAAGAGCGAACTGAACCAGTACAAGAACATTGACAGCTGGCATGGAGTAACGATCTGAGTGGAGTTAAATAGAGCAGCCAGCCAAAGAATAAACTAAGTCACCTGTGGAAGGAACCTCAGAAGCAGCAGCTCCACTCACAGCCACCAGAGGGAGTCCATGGACAGAACTCGCCGAAGTACCATTCATGACCACAGGAGGGAGTTCGATAACAGAATTCACAACAGAAGCCATAGGCAGTAAGGAACTACACCACAGCGCTAGAAGGAAGACTTTTATCTCCACCTGGTAAAGCTAAACTCTGAACTCGCTTCCAAGCTGGCTGGATCCTGCCTGTATCTGTGATCTTGTGCCCTGGACTGTGGCTGCCTGCTACCATCAGTAACCCAGGTAAAAAGACTGCACAACTGCATCCATCATTCTTTCAACACAAAAAAAGGAGTTCCATACACATGGAAATGTGATAAAAATGTATAATAATAATAATAATAATAATTTTTATTTATATAGCGCCAACATATTCCGCAGCGCTTTATAAACTTTATTGAAAAATACAAAAACATGAAATAATGTACATGAAAAATGAAAAAGACGAACAACCTAGTAAGGACACAAATAAAACCTTAGCACCATAAGTGCATATATGTATGCTAAACTCCAAGACCTATACTGCAAGCTGCTCTATACATGTCATATACCATCCAGTTAGTACCTAACAACAATGTGCATGTGAATCACTGGATGTGCATGTATATCTGTATGCCTAAGTGCTTGTCGCAGTGACCAGCAAACACAAAAAGAAATAGAGCAATATTACTGAGTGCAATATAAGGTAATCTTACCCATGGTGGAGAGAAGTAAAGTGCCGAGGTGCCAAATTAGGGGGGTTAATTTTTTTTGTGATGAATTACATTGAAGGAGTATACACTCATTAGTCCTTTATATATATGGGTTGATATATTAGATCAATTAGACAGTAATTGGTTGTATAAGGCACCCATGTTTTTCTCTGAGAGTTGTTATATATAAAAAATCCATCATTCTTTACTGCACCACTCACCATCTTCCATCTATTCACTGGGAGCCCTGGGGACCTACTTCACCTTTGGGAAGTTATACCATCTAGCTGCCATAACATCACCCGAGACGACCTCTTTAAGCAGCGTTGGTCATCCCTGACCAAATACCCCAGGTCGAATCACAAACATTTATTATTCTACAAATGCCTTTAAAGACTATCCCTTTAACATGGGCGCCCAGTGCCACGGACCGCGTCACCGCCGCCGTGACAAGTCCCTTTAAGTACCGGACCCGGTACTGAGTACCCCACGGCCGTGGCGGGCGTTTCACATCCGTTATGATCCATTTTCCATAGACTGCAATATTACAAAAATGGAACAATTGCTACTCTTTTTGATGGATTGTGTACAAGGATTTTTTTATCACTAGCAAAACGGATTCAAAATCTGAAAGAAGACATGCAAAAATACCTAAAGGTTAAGTATGTGTTGTTGGTCCAGGTTATTTTGGGGTTAATTTCCCTTCATTCAAGGTTAATCTCAGAGGACATATGGAGCAGGTAAGAACTAAGCTACCTGATATAGCCCATGACATGTAAATGGGTACAGTATACGATTTAGCATGGCAATGCAGCGCCCCAGAGACCTGGTCGTTGCAGTATGAGACTCTGCCCCTAAGGGGAGTGATGGTACGTCTGATGGCACTGAAGGAATTCTCCTGACCAGGTATCACCAGAACACATTACACTTCACACTCCGGCCACTAGGGGGAGAAAAAGGCTTTATTTATTGGGCCACTCCTCACACTGGTAAAACTAGGGGTTGGGGAGGAAGTTAGTCAGAAGCTGACTGGGTTGGATTCAGGCAACATCCCGTGGCAGGGGGTGTTGCAGGGAGAAGACACAGGGGGGTCCCTGTCAGGCGTGGGAACCTGGCAGGTGCCAAGCGAACAGAACAGAACGTAACGGAACCGCGCCTGCACTACCTTGCGGCGGTATCCTAAGAAAGAGACACGAAGGGAAGGATATTGTGGAACAGTGTAAACGAGATCAAGCACAAAGGAGAACCAGTAGGAGTCGTGCCGTGAGACCGAGGCAACATCCTACTGAGGCGCGTAGCCGGTGGCCGGAACACCGCGGGAGTAACTGACTCTAAGCCTTACTTCGAACTCCGCAGGACAGTTAATTATAGGTTGGCTGTCTACCTTAAATTTCCTAAGAAGACATAGGGGGCAACAGTGGGAGAGGGGCGTCTCTAGGGTCCCGGAAGACCTCCAGGCCTTCCCGTCATACGGGTGCGTCCTAGCCAAAACATACTGGGGGAAGAGAAACTAGCAACATCTGGAACTAAAGAGAGAGAGAGCTGTAGAGAACGACGAACGAGAACAGCAGTTGTGAGGACTATTCCGAATGCTCAGCAGGGTAGGACTACAACACACAGGCGCTCGTGGTAGGCAACAATTTCCATCTGCGAGGGAAACTCTGGAAGTGCCCATCGGACCAGCCGGTCTCAGATAGCCCTGTTAAACGTACTCTGGATTGAGGATCCTGAAGTCTACAGTAAAGAGGTAAAGAGACTGCAACCTTGTGTCCTCATTATTGACTGCACCTCACACCATCACCATCCACCTTACTGGGAAGCCCTGGGGACATACTTCACCTGTGGGAAGGTATACCATCCAGCTGCCATTCCATCACCCCAGCGGACCCCACAGCAGCGTCGGTCACCCTGACCGAACACCACAGGTGGCGTCACGAACCCCTGACAAACTGCACCACCTTTATTGAACACCCCTTAGCAGGGTCGCGGACCGGGTCTAGCCACCGTGACAGCCTCAGAACCGAGCCAGAGAGGCCCGGTACCGAGAACTCGTGGCCGTGTGTCTGGGGGCGATCCAGCAACATGGATTTAACATGGCATTTTGCCCCAAGTTACTGAAAGAAGATTGCGTCTGCAACCGTCCTAGATGAAGGAAATCGAGCCCATCCATTGACAATGAAGTACGGTACTAGGAAAAGTGCAGAAGCCTATCAATATGTCTCTTTTGACAGGGAGAGAAAGAGCTGTGAAGGAAAAAATGGGGAATCTGAACCCTGAAGATACTAGGAAGTATAGTGAAGAGCATCTAGAGATTTAGTTGACGGTTGTACTAATGAGCTCAAAGTCAAGATGAGCAAAGCTGAGACCCAGGAGTTACCATACTCTAAGAACTTAATGTGCCACTCCAGGGACAAGGACCTGAGGTGTGTGAACGAGGAAGCTAGTGAGAGTATCTGTCAGAGGAGCCATGGAATGTTCCGATGAGACTTAGAGTCATCCAGTTTAATGCCAAAGGAATAGAGTCCTGATACAGAGTGTGAGGGAAATTCTGGAGACCAGATGCAGACCTAAATTGTGTGTTTGTACTTCGCCTGTTCCAAGAACTGTCAGTATGTTGAAGGGGTTGTCTAGTAAAAATAAGTTATCATCTATCCAAAGGATAAGTTTTAACTTATTCATCAGTCCAATTTTTGGGACCTGATCAATTTGCTACTTTTATCTCTGCTAGAATGGAGTGGCAGCGCACATGCTGGACCACCGCTGCAGTCGACTTTTTCCAGAAGCCACATAGAGAATGAATGGAGCAATGGTTGAACATTTTGTAATGGGGATAAAAGTGCTCTGTTCTACTGATATGTGCCACCTGCTGCCCCATTCTAAAGGGGATAAAAGTGCTCTTTTGGGTCTCAACCTGTCAATAAGTTAGGACCAACCCTTTGGATAGGTGGTTACTTGTTTTTAACAAATATTGGGTCTCCAGGGTTTCCATCACACACTGCTCCAGGACTGTCTTCCAGAGATGAGCAGATCCATTCACGGGACTCCAGTCCAGTATCCAGGTCAATGGCACCTAACAGCTAAATGGGAGGCATGTGAATTTCTTACGTTCCGGTGTCCCCAGTCAGGCTTTTGATTAGCCAGGGCTGACGAGTCATCATCTGTGCATTATAACACACAGATGAAGTTGCGTAAGCCCAGATAAATCAAATACCTCGTCGTGGATGCTGGAAGGTAAGAGATTCATGGGCATCTGATCTAGCTGTTGGGTACTATTAACCTGGACCAGAGTCTCGTGAATCAGTCGGCTTATCTCTACTCTCTTAATTTCAGACAACAGTTCTCCTCGTTCAGGCACCCCATAGCTGAGCCAATAGTTTTGGACATTTATTTTTTGAATTGCATTAAAAATAATGTGTTAACATCCTTTCATTCACAATTTAGAGTGTTGGATTACCTTTCTTTATATACTACACCTCTTACAAGTGGCTTTTAATCTTAATCATCAACACATGGAAAAGAAGCTTTCAGTTTCAAAAGAAGTTGTCACTTGAATTTTACTTACTTTTAGCTATGACTGTACATTAGGGAAGCACTGAGGTTTATTGATTAAGGCTACGTTCACACTAGCGTTCGGCTAGTGTGCGTCGCGCTAGCGTCGGGCGACGCAGCGGCGACGCACGCGTCATGCGCCCCTATGTTTAACATGGGGGACGCATGCGTTTTTGTTTGTTGCGTTTTCCGACACATGCGTCTTTTTTGACGCTAGCGTCGGACCAAGAAAACGCAACAAGTTGCATTTTTCTTGCGTCCGATTTTCGTCAAAAAACGACGCACGCGTCGAAAAACGCAGCGTTTTTACGTGCGTTTGAACGCGTTTTTCGGTGCGTTGTGCGTCGCGTCGCCGACGCAGCGGCGCACAACGCTAGTGTGAACGTAGCCTAACATCATTGCAGTACAGATTGCTGAGTTCGAACTTGATCAAGTGCAATATCTGCAAGGAGATTGCATGTTCTTTTCAGTGTTTGTGTTCACTTCCTCCAACACTCCCAAAAATTACATCACTTCCTATGAAACTGACTTTGAGTAGATAGGGGACAGAGACTAATGTGAGCCATGGCAATCTTTGTACTGTGCTGTGATGTTCTCACCAATCAAAAATGGATTTCCCAAAGACAATTAGGCAAATTGCATTATTATTTATCCACCAAATTGGCCTTCAAGTCTGTATTGTGGCTATCAATGCGGTGCAAAATATCCAGAACGTTAGCAGCTGGGTGCACACTCGAAAACATAAAGAATTACCATAAGACCCTACTACATGAAGTACATTTTAACCATGAATACCAAAAGGAAAGAAGGGAAGAGAAGCTTATATATAATCAATCATGTCTTACAGGCTCCTTCAAAACCTGGAACAATGACGGCTTTGTCCTTTACAATACCTCCTAATGGCCCATACTGTTTATGTAGCGCAGTTTTGTGGTCTCTTATTGCTGATCCTTCCATCATTAAGAGTTTAACATTTTGTCTGGAAAATCCAATAATGGTCTTTCTACATTTTCTAAAATTCTTGCTGCCTTCCACCTCCTCATTGTACAAGAGGATCTCTATCCGTGCCATGTCAATGAGAAATTACGTTGCATGTCAGGGCATGTAATTACCGGAGCTGATTGCGCAAGACAGGCATGTTCCTAGAGGCGACTCTCGAATGTCTGTCCTCTGCAGTGCTCGGGATCCCTCATTACCTGCTTCTATACATTTAGAGCAATCCACGCTGGCCCACCTATATTGCCATTATCCATAATGTACTTTCCTCCTGAGCTTTTCCAAAAAAACACTAGACCAATGTTTAGCTTCTTCCCCTATAATTAAAAACTGCTGAAAGATCAGATTTCGCTTCTAAAATATTCAAATCTAGACAGTCTTTCATAGGAAAATAAAAATATCACGTTAGTGGTGGTAAATAGGGCATCATTTTCAGTAAAGGGATTTGTTGGATTTAGGTGTTCAAAAGTTAAAAAAAAATGTATCTGCAAATCATTACAAAGGGGTAAAGATCAGAAACCGTGCTATCCTCGAAAAGAGCAAGAAGTCCTAATGACTAGAGATGAGCGAACCTTTCAAAGTTTGATTCGGAGAACGTCTTGATGTTCGCCAAACAGTTCATTGAACATACCCAAACCCTACTGAATTCAATGGGAGGCAAAATCAAATGCATAGACAACACCTTCAGGGGGGCCAAAAAGCTGCCAAAACAGCTCGAATTAGAGGCAGACTCCAGGAAAAATGGCATCAATTGACCCAGAGTACAAATAATTGTGCAGCATGGATACATGGGGCAGGGAATGGAACAGGGCTTGGACGAGCATTGATCAGTAACGGGTGGATGAGTGACAAGGAATGGTCTGGTGCTCTAAAACAGGGGTCCCCAACTCCAGTCCTCAAGGCCCACCAACAGGTCATGTTTTCAGGATTTCCTTTGCATTGCAGAGGTGATGCAATTATTACCTGTGCAAGACTAAGGAAATCCTGAAAACATGACATGTTGGTGGGCCTTGAGGACTGGAGTTGGGGACCCCTGCTCTAAAAGACCTGCCAAATTGAGGCAACACACATAAAGGAGACCCAACTTGGAGTCCAAACATTTCCAAAAATTAGGAGCAGACACCAGGAAAAGTGGCATCAATTGACCCACAATAGACATTTTACAATGCACAGCAGTAGTCAGGCATGGGCCAGTTATGAGCCAGGGTTTGGGCCAGCATTTACAGTTTTGAATTTAAGCTCAAACTAAGATGAGGTGGGTGAGGGACCAGTTTAAGTCTGCTTTGCTAGAAACCCTGATACCTCATGCAACAGCATGCAACTATTTTTTTGCTCAGCCACACTCAGGTGGAACAAATATCAGATTGGTAGACTACTAATGCTCGAAAAATGTAAGGATAGTAACCAGGGCCGGCGTCAACACCCGGCGCACCCAGGCAAGTGCCGGGGCCCTGAGCAGGCAGGGGGTCCACTCGTCGTCGGGGACACTGGCACACTATAGTGCTGGCCCCTGCGAGTGGACCCCCCGCCTGCTCCGGGCTCCGTTACTTGCGATACTTACCTCTCCCGGCTCCAGCGCTGCAGCGTCTTCCATCCTCTGACTGTGATGTTCAGGTCAGAGGGCACGATGACATCACCAGTGCGCGCCCACTGCCTGAGCAGTCGCAGCACAGAGAGCAGGAAGATGCCGACGGTAAGGAGTCCAGAGCAGAGCAGCATCAAGCAATGAGAGGTGAGTATTTCATTTTTTTTATATTTGGAGCAATATATGGGGACGATCAGAAGGGGCCCATATATGGAGCATTATATGGGGCTAATTCTATATGTAGTATCTTATGGGACCAATAATATAGGGGACATCTTATGAAGCCAATTCTATAGCGAGCATTATATGGGGCCAATTTAATATGCAGTATCTTATGGGGCCAATTCAATATGGAGCAGTATATGGGGCTAATTACATATGGAGCAGTATATGGGGCCAATAATATATGAAGCATATTATTATTATTCTGTTTGGAGCAATATATGGGGCTCATTATTCTGTATAGAGGACTATACTGTCCGATTTCTGAGCTAATGTAGAATGTACAATAGATATCACTCATGTAATGTAAGAAGTAAGTGAAATCTTTGGCATTATACTATACCTATATTTCTCTGCCGTATCGGTGCATTATGAATAGTGGTATGTGTTAAAGGGGCCCACTGGGACTCTTTCGCCCAGGGCCCATGAAAACCTGGAGCCGACCCTGATAGTAACACAGGTTGTTGACTGATAAATTCACCCACAGTTGAAATTTTAGAATGGCACAGCAGCATTCAGCCATGTTCCATACATGAAGTATCAAAATGTCGGCCAAGATTTAAAGCTTTGAATTTACGTTTAAATTAAGACGAGGTGGGTGAGGGACTTGTGTGAGCCTGCTGTGCTGGGAACCCTGATACCTCATGCAACAGCTCAAACTGCTTCTCTACTCAGCCACACTCAAGTGCCACAAATATCAGCTTTGTATACCATTGTTAGAAACATTTAAGGATAGTAACACAGATTGTTGACTGAAATCAATTTCCCCAAGGTAGATATAGGATAATGGGACTCTGACACTCCTTCCAATATAGGAAACCCACCAGATAGAGACCCAACTTGGAGTTTCCACAGTTGATCAATGCAGCACACTAAAAAGTACACTGTCGCCTAGTGTGCCCAGTCTGCGACTGGGGTGCAAATGTCATTGGAGTTCCCCAGTTGTTCATGATAAAATTTAGGCAGTCTACACTTTTAGGAGACAGACGGATGAGCTTATCCGTCAGGATACCACCAGAAATGCTGAAGACACATTCTGAGAGAATGCTGGCTGACAGGCATGACAAGTGAGCTCAGGCCACTCTTCCATTTTCGAAGACCAAAAGCCAAAAGGATCCAAATTCCCCCCTGATGGCATTGATATTGAGCTCGAGATTCTCCTACACCATCCTCTCCAGTCGTTCACAACGTGCCAGACTTGCACTGTACTTTGCTTGTGCATTGGCTGGTCTTAAAAAATGTGTGAAACAACTCACAGAAATAGCTTCTGACACTTAGAGTGCTGCTAATATTTTTATGCTGACGAGTCAACGTTCCCGAGGTTGGAAGGCTGTAGCTGTGATGCATACTGTCTGCCTAACTGCTGCCTTGGGGAAAACCAATCTTAAGATTGTCTACAAGTGTGTTTCGATACTCCAGCATTCGTGAGTGCCTTTCCAGGGGGAGAAGCATCTGGCAAAATTTACTTTTGTACCGTGGATCTAACAGAGTGGCAACCCTGTCTGACCTTTCCCGACACCTGCGCACTGCAGTACTTTCCTCTGCCCTCAACAGGGCAGATAAGTATGCCTTTACCGTGACATCACCTTGCGCATTATCCCTGTGCTATGACCTCAGTGTGTGCATTATCTCTGTACTGTGACATCACTGTGTGCAGTATCCCTGTACTGTAATAGTACAGTGCACATTGTCTCTGTATTGTGGCCTCACTTTGCATAATCCCTGTGCCATGACATCACTGTTTGCATTATCCCTGTGCTGTGTTATAAGTGTGTGAATTATCCCTATACTGTGTCATCACTTTGTATAAACCCTTTACCGTGACATCACTTTGCTTTATCCCTGTACCCTGTACTGTTACATTACTGTGCAAAATATCCCTGTACAATGACATAAGTGTTTACATTATCCCTGTAATGTGAAATTACTGTGTGCATTCCTGTGTGAAATCACTGTGACACCACCTTCTATAATCCCTGTACAAGTACATCACTGTGTACTTTATTTCTGCTCTGTGACATCACTGTGTGCATTATCCATGTACTCTGACAACAGCATGGTGTGAATTAGCACTGTATTATGAAATCATGCCTTTCTGGTATGCGCCTCAGCAGCCCTATTTGACTTCTTTATCTCTCTTCACATCTCCCTTCAGCACCTTATGGTAAGGTACCGTCACACATAACGATATCGTTAACGATATCGTTGCTTTTTGTGACGTAGCAACGATATCGTTAAGGAAATCGTTATGTGTGGCAGTGACCAACGATCAGGCCCCTGCTGGGAGATCGTTGGTCGCTGAGGAAAGTCCAGAACTTTATTTCGTCGCTGGATCAGCCGCTGACATCGCTGAATCGGCGTGTGTGACGCCGATTCAGCGATGTCTTCACTGGTAACCAGGGTAAACATCGGGTTACTAAGCACAGGGCCGCGCTTAGTAACCCGATGATTACCCTGGTTACCAAAGTAAACGTTAAAAAAACAAACACTACATACTTACATTCAGCTGTCTGTCCCCGGCGCTCTGCTTCTCTGCACTCCTCCTGCATCCTGTGTCAGCGCCGGCCAGCCGGAAAGCACAGCGGTGACGTCACCGCTCTGCTTTCCGGCTGACCGGCGCTGACAGTGCAGAGGAAAGCAGAGCGCCGGAGGACAAACAGCTGAAGGTAAGTATGTAGTGTTTGTTTTTTTAATGTTTACGCTGGTAACCATGGTAAACATCGGGTTACTAAGCGCGGCCCTGCGCTTAGTAACCCGATGTTTACCCTGGTTACCGGGGACCTCGGGATCGTTGGTCGCTGGAGAGTTGTCTGTGTGACAGCACTCCAGCGACCAAACAGCGACGCTGCTGCGATCGACATCGTTGTCGGTATCGCTGCAGCGTCGCTGAGTGTGAAGGTACCTTTACCCTCACTTGCTCTATCGTTCTGAAATACAGATCTACCAAGAAGTCCAATGGGGTTGCACCTGTAGGTCCAATGCCTAGACTGAAAGATGGCCTTAGGCCCTGGACGTCCAGAGTAGGAGCTCTCTATTCTGGCTCATAGAGCCAGCACGTTGGCTCAGTGGATAGCACTGCAGCCTTGCAGCGCTGGGGTCCTGGGTTCGAATCCCACCAAGGACAACATCTGCAAAGAGTTTGTATGTTCTCTCCGTGTTTGCGTGGGTTTCCTCCGGGTACTCCGGCTTCCTCCCACATTCCAAAGACATACTAATAGGGCATCTAGATTGTGAGCCCCATCGGGGACAGTGATGATAATGTGTGCAAAACTGTAAAGCGCTGCGGAATATGTTAGCGCTATATAAAAATAAAGATTATTATTATTATTATTATTATAGAGGGGAGACCAAAGTGGGTGACCTGCCCTATGTCTGCCTTATATCTTTAGAGGGTATACAGACAAAGGTTGTTTTAATCAGTCCTTCACAAAGCCATTAATATCCTTTATCCACAAGTGAGCGTGATGATTGGCCCGAATCTTTATTAACCCACAGGAGCCTTCTTAAGACAGAAGAAATATGGGTCTGTAAACTGTACGCAATGCTTTCTCCGCATATGAGTGGGTGACAGAAGACTGGCAGCTTTTCCAAGCTTTCCTTGTCTTTGTGGCTTTGAACAACCAATTTTGGTTATTTTAACACATGCAGTTTCTTGTATTTAATTTCCTTTGTTTTTCTAGGCCAATGTACAAGAGCTCACAGCGCAATGCTATTATCACATGCCATAGTCCAAGAACCGTACTGCTCTTACTGTGCAGTGTCACGCTTAGCATGGCATGTGTGCCGCCCCTACTGCACGATAAATCCCCGTTGCCCACATTCAGCCCACATGGCATAGCGCCAGCATCTCCTTAGCTTTGTGAAGACCACAGATTTCTACCGAATGTGTCTCTTCCATTCCTAGACAGTGCTGTGTTATCTTACAGGAGTTTTCTCGCTGCCAGATCGATTTCAGGAGAACAAAATAATATTCTGGAAACACAATGAAAACTTGAGAGTCCGCAGCTACCACTTCTGAGAACTTGGCTGCACTTTGCGGGCTCTGTTACTAGCAATTTTTTTTACTAGGCTATTGCGAAACCACCTAAAGAACAGCATGACGCAGGGACTTCCCAAATCGACATGGAGTGAATGAGCTTGCGACTAACATTATCTGGCTCGCCATCTTGGCAGAACGAACTTATGAGTTTTCTTTACTGAAAATATGACTCCCCGGTTTATAGATTCCGGCCAGAGCAGAAAAAGTTTGGACAAGCCAAGTAGACAATTGTTCTAAGCCCCACGTTAGAGAAGCATAATAACTTTTTAATTGAGCACCAGCATATTTTTTTATTGTAAAAACATGTTTTTATTTAAATTCCTTAAACTAAATCTGTCAGCTTGTTTTTGATATTTAATCTGAGAGAAGCATAATATAGGGCCAGAGAGCTTGATTTCAGGGATGGGTCACTTATTCAGCAGCTTGTAGTAGTTCTAATACATTCAGTTTTTTATCAGCAGGAGATTATCACTGCCGGACTAGGTGCCACGTGCCTGGCAGTCCAGCTAATTTGTTTGACCCCTGCCTCCACCAATGATTGTCTGCTTACTAACACTGTACACAGTAACCTGCCAATCAGTGGTGTGGGCGGGGCGATAAACAGCCCAGGATTTATAGCACTGATACATCTAAAGGGATTAAAATAAAATAGAAATTTCATCAAGCCCGCATCAAGCAGTCCAGTATGTGGCGCATCACTGGAATCAGGGTCTTTGTCCCCACACCATACTGTTCTCAGATTACATACCAAAAACCCGTCTACAGATTCCCTTTAACCAGTACAAGGCTAGGTCATTTTCACCCCTGTCATCATCTGTTTTTTTTAATACAAAAAAAAATAAAAGTTTAAATCACCCCCCTTTCGCCCCATTCAAGATAAAACAATAAAAAAATTCAAACATACACATATTTGGTATCGTCGCATGCAGAATCGCCCGATTTAATAAATTAAAAAAAATAATTAACATGATCGCTAAACAGCGTAGCGAGAAAAAAATTCAAAACCCCAGAAATACGTTTTCTTGGTCGCCGCGGCATTGCATTAAAATGCAATAACAGGCGATCAAAAGAATGTACGTATCTGCACAAAAGTGGTGTCATTAAAAACATCAGCTTGGCACGCAAAAAATAAGCCCTCACCTGACCCGAGATCCCGAAAAATGGAAACGCTACGGGTATTGGAAAACGGCGCAATTTTTTATTTTTTTAGCAAAGTTTGGAATTTTTTTTCACCACTTAGATAAAAAATAACCTAGACTTGTTTGGTGTCTATGAACTCATAATGACGTGGAGAATAACAATGGCAGGTCAGTTTTAGCATTTACAGCACAACCTATAGTTTTTCTTCCAAAATGAATTTTCACTTCCAAAGCAAGACATTTAAACCAAAGACGTTATCTCACATTTGCATATCTAGGACTACATAGCATAACGGAAGCAACAAAGTTTTGAAAAAGTAATACATTTTATTAAATATTCCAAACAACAGTGTCATATTACCAATAAATATGTGAGAGTCCCAGAAGACAAACTAAGACAAAAACAAAACAGCCAAAGCGGCAGACTGCAGGATTAGACCCACACCACACTAAGTTGAATAACATGTAAAGGCCTCAATCTGAGATCCCATAAATATAAGTAGACACAGCCATGGCTTTAAAGTCATTTAAGACTTGGTATAGAGGTTTAGGCAAGGTTTGCATGAACTAGGAGTATATACCATATATAAGTCAGCAAGATATAATAGAAAAAACTATTTGGTCTTTTCACAAGGTGATTTACCTAGCTCAGGCTCTAGCCTAAAAAGATGAATAGATATTAGATTACACATACTAACTTGCTATACCTGTAGCCATGGTTGATGTGTGGAGGGTGGGTATCTCCTGCTGTCGTGCTGCCAGGCACCTCAACGCGCGTTTTGCCAGATTAGCTTCTTCAGGAGTTTTAGCATTTAGTGAACCTAGCAAAAAAGCCAAACAAAAACAAGTGTGGGATTGCACTTTTTTTGCAATTTCACCACACTTGGAATTTTTTTCCCGTTTTCTAGTCCAAGACATGGTAAAACCAATGGTGTCGAACAAAAGTACAACACGTCCCGCAAAAAATAAGCCCTCACCTGGCCATATTGACAGAAAAATAAAAAAGTTAAAGGGAACCTGTCACCCCGTTTTTTCAGATTGAGATATAAATACTGTTAAATAGGGCCTGCGCTGTGCGTTACTATAGTGTATGTAGTGTACCCTGATTCCCCACCTATGCTGAGAAATACATTACCAAAGTCGCCGTTTTCGCCTGTCAATCAGGCTGGTCTGGTCAGGTGGGCGTGGTGACATCGCTCTTTTGTTCCCCAGCTTTCCGTTGGTGGTGTAGTGGTGTGCGCATGTCCAATTTCCGAATTCCCTGCGCGCACGTGAAGAAACAGCGCGCGATCTGCGCTGTAATCCCTTGCATCGGTGGGGGCGGCCATCTTCCTGGGGCCGCGCGTGCGCAGATGGAGTGCTCTGCTGCACGGGGCTTCAGGAAAATGGCCGCGGGATGCCGCGCGTGCGCATTAGAGATCGCGGTGGCCATTTTCCCAAAGCCGAGTTTGCATCTCGGCTTTGGGAAAATGGCCGCCGCGATCTCTTCTGCGCACGCGCGGCATCCCGCGGCCATTTTCCTGAAGCCCCGTGCAGCAGAGCACTCCATCTGCGCACGCGCGGCCCCAGGAAGATGGCCGCCCCCACCGATGCAAGGGATTACAGCGCAGATCGCGCGCTGTTTCTTCACGTGCGCGCAGGGAATTCGGAAATTGGACATGCGCACACCACTACACCACCAACGGAAAGCTGGGGAACAAAAGAGCGATGTCACCACGCCCACCTGACCAGACCAGCCTGATTGACAGGCGAAAACGGCGACTTTGGTAATGTATTTCTCAGCATAGGTGGGGAATCAGGGTACACTACATACACTATAGTAACGCACAGCGCAGGCCCTATTTAACAGTATTTATATCTCAATCTGAAAAAACGGGGTGACAGGTTCCCTTTAAGGCTCTGGGAAGGAGGGGAGTGAAAAACAAAAATGCAAAAACGAAAAAGGGCTAAGTCTTGAAGGGGTTAAAAATTAAATTCAGTATGTGGATATATAAAGGGTTATTCCCATATCAGTCATTCATGGCTGAAATGAGGGTCTTTTTCTACCTTGCAGCAAGATGAGCATCTGTTAACAGCAATGGGTCAGCTAAAAGTCCTTTTGGAGGCTGGCACCACACATGCGACATTTGTAATTCGGAATGTACTGTGAAATCCATCATACTGTATGTAGGAAGCTGTGAGGATATCATACTATATATAGTGAGCTGTTGGTGCCATCATACTGCATATAGAGGGGCTGTGATTTACATCATACTGTACATATAAAGCTCTGGGAGTCATGATACTGTACCATTTTATTGTTTAAGGAGATGTGAGGTTATCATACTGTGTATGGTAGGCTGTAGTGGTCATCATACTTCACATGAGGGGCTGTGCATCATCAATATAAGGAGGTACAATGGGTGATCATTAGCATTGTAGGGAAGCACAGGGATGCTATTATAAGAAAGAATGGAGGTTATAGTTCATAAGTCGGGAAGTGTTGGCGGCTATAGTTCATAAGGGCAGACAATGTAAAGGTTTCGGTTCATAAGAGCAGACAGTGTGGAATTTATAAGCGCGGACAGTGTGATGGTTATAGATCATGTGGGTGGACGGTATGACGGTTATAGATTATAATGGGTGACGATGTCTTATAGTTCATAATGCCAGATGGTGTGGAGTCTGCTCTTCATGTTGTGTTTTTTTGAGTTTTTCTATGTTAGCTGTTTTTGATATTAGAGTAGGACTTGCAAGTTGATGAGGACCCTTGACGTTGGGTTGCAAACTTATCCATTTTGGGCAAAATTGTAACTAATACCTCATCTAATGTATTATATACATTATTTAATTTTTCATCTTTTTTGCACTTTTTATCATCTTTTTGCAGGATGTGGCAGGGCACCTTTATGTTGTTTCTTGTGTGTTGCATATATATATAGTGCTGGACGGCCCGCCTGCTAATACTATGGGCGTTATCAATAGGTTGTCCACACACTGTGCATCACATTTATCTGTGTGAATAGTGTCTTATGCAAGCCTTACCTGTGGCATTTTTGCTACTAGGCAGCCAACCCTTCTAATGTTTGGGCGAGTGGGTGGTTGCTCTCATCAGTAGCTTGCACCTGTGCTGCTTTAGCATTTATTATGGGGGCCTGCTGCACACTGCGAGTGCATTTGTCATCTGACAAGGTTTTGGTGAGTCTGCTCTTCATGTTGTGTTTTTCAGATGGTGTGGAAGCAATATTTTAGAGGAGAAGACAGTGTGTAGGCTATTTACTACAAGAGAGACAGTGTGGGAGTCATGTTTTTTGCACATAATGCCGTGAAGGTCAATTCACACAGCATGGGCATAGCATGGTCAAATATTTTTATTCAGGAACATTATCAAGGCATTAATATTTTAAGCACATAATGCAGGGATGTGCAGCAGAAAATGGAGAAGATGTAATTTTGCAAGGATGAGTGGTGGATGTTCAAAATCATCATGGTGGTAGGACTATAATGACAAAAGAGAGAAAATAACTCTAATTAGAAGATGTCACATATAAGGCACCTGAGTGTAAATGTTTATTTGTAATACTCCCTGCATCTATTCAGTACTGTCATTCCTGTATGGTCCGCAGTTCGATGATAACTGGCAACAGCAACTGCTAGAATCTCCTTACCATTGATAGGTACATACTAGTAGTTGGAAGTTCATGTGATACCAATGTATATTCTGGGGGTTGATTTGATATTGCAATTGACCGTTTTACTAAGATTGGTGCTGTATTCATGTACTGATGTTAGTGCTGGTGCTGTATTTATGTACTGATGGTGGTTCTGATGCTGTATTCCTGTGTTGATGACGTATGATATCTGTGCCAGAGCCTGTTTGCTTTACTCCAGCTTTGTTTGTTGTCCGATGCAAAGTGACTATTCAGTAGCGCTGTTTTATTTCTCAAGCTTGTGGCTCCAATCAGTTCTGAAGCTTTGAGGTTAAATTCTGTTAGTTTGTGCTTCTTCCTGCTGTAAGAACTATGTGGGCCTGCACACTATTTAAACTCTGGCAGTGGGAACTGATTCTCAATTCAATAAGTTCTACTTATCTAGTGTAGCCTCATTCCTTTCTCTTTTTTGTGGTTTCCTGATTTATGCTGATCTCTAACCTCGGCCTGTATTTTGGCCACCTGTTTTTTTTTCTGATTTTGCGTTTGACAAGACCTCTTGGTATCAACTCTGCATGACAACTCTTCTTGCCGCTAGCTTGCTCCACTGAGCCACTAACTCAATGGTCCATTACAAGTTTCCCTGTGTAAGTCCAGATCCTTGTTCAGGCGTTAAAGGGTGAAAGCAAGGGCAACAGAGTAGCTTGCAATAAGCCTGTCCATGGAAGCCCTACTAACCACTGCCAGGTTTCCACAAACAGTGAAACCATGACATGATGCCAGGGTCGGCTCCAGGTTTTCATGGGCCCTGGGCGAAAGAGTCCCAGTGGGCCCCTTTAACACATACCACTATTCATAATGCACCGATACGGCGGAGAAATATAGGTATAGTATAATGCCAAAGATTTCACTTAATTCTTACATTACATGAGTGATATCTATTGTACATTCATCATTAGCTCAGAAACCGGACAGTATAGTCCTCTATACAGAATAATGAGCCCCACATATTGCTCCAAACAGAATAATAATAAGATGCTTTGTATGTCATTGGCCCCATATACTGCTCCATATGTAATTGGCCCCATATACTGCTCCATATTGAATTGGCCCCATAAGATACTGCATATTAAATTGGCCCCATACAATGCTCGCTATAGAATTGGCTTCATAAAATGCCCCCTATATTATTGGTCCCATAAGATACTACATATAGAATTAGCCCCATATAATGCTCCATATATGGGCCCCTTCTGATCGTCCCCATATATTGCTCCAAATATAAAAAAAAATGAAATATTCACCTCTCATTGCTTGATGCTGCTCTGCTCTGGACTCCTCACCGTCGGCATCTTCCTGCTCTCTGTGCTGCGACTGCTCAGGCAGAGGGCGCGCACTGGTGATGTCATCATGCCCTCTGACCTGAACATCACAGTCAGAGGATGGAAGACGCTGCAGCGCTGGAACCGGGAGAGGTAAGTATCGCAAGTGCCGGGGCCCGGAGCAGGCGGGGGGTCCACTCGCGGGGGCCAGCACTATAGTACGCCAGTGTCCCCCGACGGCGAGTGGACCCCCTGCCTGCTCAGGGCCCCGGCACTTGCCCGGGTACGCCGGGTGCTGACGCTGGCCCTGCATGATGCATTCATGCACTCACAACCGGGACAAGATATTTTGGTGCCTTAGGCAGATTAAACAAATTGTGTCCCCTTCTCCAAAACAAAGGAATGAGTGAGAGACTAAGAACACAGGAACATAATGCATCTACGACCACATGGGTAACGTAACATGGTCCAATGACAACATCTACTAGAATAGTTACCTTATTCAATTTCAAAGTTAAAGAATTGTTAATTACTTGTGAACTATTTGTATAATATGAGGGGCACATAGTGATATTCATCCTTGACATCCTATATTTTAAATGTCAAACTCAAGGACAATCATGGAAACTAATATAGCTTAACTATAATGGGGGCTGATTAGTGTCCATTAGGGGTATCCATCAAAATCTGGACACTTTGATTGAAACCAAACAGACTCCATTACAGATAAAAGGTTACATATGATGGATCTTATATCCATCATGCGACAAATACAGCTTTCAACAAAACTGATGGTTGGTGGTTCTGAAGATGTATTCATGTACTGATGGTCGCTCTGGTGATGTATTAATGGAGTGATGATGGTTCTCATAATTTACTTATCACCAGAGCCATCATCAATATATGAATATGAAACCAATATCATTATCAGTACATAAATAGAACACCAGAGCCATCAATAGTACATGAATACAGCACCAAACCCATCATTAGTAAATAATTACATGAAGAGAACACCATCAGTACATTAATACATCACCAGAACCACAATCAGTACATTAGTAAATCACCAGAACTATCATCAGTACAGGAATACATCACCAGAATCACCATAAGTACTTGAATACAAGAACAAAGTTTAGCACAGAAATCAATTGCAATATCAAAGTCAGTCCCATACACATTTGTATCTCATAAACATCCCAGTATGTCCTTACAATGGTAAGGAGACACTGGGAGACTGCAGACCATAAATAGACTACAGCACTTATGATGCACAGTCAAAATCACTCAAAGACATTTACCGCATATACTCGTGTATAAGTTTACCTTAGTATAATCCGACGCACCTAATTTTGCCTTGAAAAACTGGGAAAACTTATTAACTCAAGTATAAGCTGGGTATGCATTGTCCCGTAATCCCTATTCTGGTATGCATGGTTCCTCATCCCCATCCTGGTATGCATGGTTCCTCATCCCCATCCTTGTATGCATGGCTCCTTATTCCCATCCTTGCCTGCTTGGCTTCTTATTCCCATCCTTGTATGCATGGCTCCTTATCCCCATCCTTGTATGCATAGGCTCCTTATTCCCATCATTGTTTGCATAGCTCCTTATTTACATCCTTGTATGCATGGCTCCTTATTCCCATCCTTGTATATATGGCCCCCAAAGAGAAAAGCATTAATAAAACAAAAGCATCCTACTTACCTTCCCTGCGCTCCCTCGCAGCATCTCGTTCCGATGGCAGCAGCTCCTGTGGCTGGGCGATCATGTGTCCCCGCTCATTAAGGTAATGAATATTCACCTCTCTCCACACCTATAGCAGTGAAGAGAGGTGAATATTCATTACTTTAATGAGCGGGGAAACGTGATCGCCCAGATACAGGCACTGCTGGCATCGGATGAGATGCTGCGAGGGCGCGCAGGGAAGGTAAGTAGGGTGTTTTGCTTTTTTTTATACTGGAAGCTGACGGCTGTGTAACTGTGCATGCTATAAGTGAAATGAATCTTCATTGCCAGTGCAGTGAATATTCATTTTTCTTTAGCAGCGGGCACAGGTTTTAGCTGCAGCAGCCGACTCCTGCCTCCTATGACCCTCTGCTCCCCAGCTCCCCCTCCCACGCTGTAAACAGGTGTAAGGAGGTGAAGCACAAGAAGAATCCGGGGGTGGTTACCTTCTCGGCTCTGTGCCTGGAACCATTGAGCTGTGTTACAGGTTCCCCAGGGGGTAGACTTAGAGACAGGAAGGAAGCCGGGCAGAGAGTGGGAAAGGCACGCGCGCAAGGAACAGAGCAGCATGAGCAGCATGAGCAGCGGTCTGAGCAGGGTGCACCTGCGCTCCGGGAGAGAGCTCCCAGTCAGAGGACAAATACAAGAAGATTGCCCAGAAAGACTGCAACTTGTGAGTACATGAAAGCAGACTCTGTTATGACTGGTGAGGGGCGCTTTGAGACCCGTGTAGAGACATTGGCCCATGTAGAGACTGCGACCCCCTGGTACCCGTGGTATCATTACAGAGACTGTGACCCCTGGTACTCACGGTATCAGTGCAGAGCCCCAGATTCCTGGTGAGAGACTTAACAGTGCAGAGCCCCTGGTTCCTGGTGAGAGACTTAACAATAGACTGACCATCGTTTTTCCGGGATAGACTGTGCTGTAAAAGCTAAAGACTCACAGCCTGTGCATATCACATTAACTCCCAAAACCCCAGGCAGTGGGAGACTACTCAGCCCACGCACAACAGAGGGACGGCAAGTGCCTCTGTTTCTTGGCGCCTACATTGGAGAAGATGACCCTTCAAGCAAGTCCTCATCAGACTGATAAGGCTAGGGTCACATTGCATTAGGGCAGTCCGTTTAGCGCATAGCGCTACGGACTGCGCTAACGCAATGTCCCAAAAGGGATCGTGTTAGCCGATCCCGCTAGTGCAGATCCCTCCAGCGTTCACGGTCCATCACTCAAATGACGGCACATCGCTAGCACACGCCCAATGTGGGCATGCGCTAGCGATGCGTTCGCCATTACAATCAATGGCGGTGTTATCGGACTACGTTACACCGCGTTATGCCGCGGTGTAATGTAGTCCATTAAATGTACCGTCATAACGCAGTGTGACCCTAGCCTTAGTGTTCTTTTCTCAAGAAATCTTGCTTACTTCTGTTACACTGTTTGACTCCCATATTTTTCCACTGTTTATTGCTAGTTATATTCCATTGCTTCCTCCCTGCGAGGAGAACCTGATTCCTGTTATTAAACCCCTCAACTTTTGGTCTGTCTGTTCCGTGGTGACATACTCTGTACCTGCATACTATTACACAGGGACAATGACTCGTGCATAAGCTGAAGAGGGCATTAACAACACAAAAAAAATTTGCTGAAAAACTCGACTTAGGGTCACACTGCGTTATGGCGGTACGTTTAACGGACTACGTTACACCGCGGCATAACGCGGTGTAATGTAGTCCGTTAACGCCGCCATTGATTGTAATGGCGAACGGATCACTAGCGCATGCCCACATTGGGCGTGCGCTAGCGATGTGCTGTCATTTGAGTGACGGCTTGCAGCGTTCGAGGTCCGTTCCTCGCTAGTGCAGAACGGGGATCTGCGCTAGCGGGATCGGCTAACGCGATCCCTTTTGGGACATTGTGTTAGCGCAGTCCGTAGCGCTATGCGCTAAACAGACTGCCCTAACGCAATGTGACCCTAGCCTTATGCATGAGTATACACAGTACTTCTAGGTAGCTTACGGGTGACCGCTTATCTGATTCACTTTCTTTTTATCTCCATCTTGTCCTGATGCCGTGATGAATAAATATTATCTACCTTACACTGAGCCCCTGAATAAAGAATTGCCCCTCATTATATAACACAGTGCCCTTAAAAATAAAAGTGTTATTAAAATGTCCACTGCACAAAAATATCTGTCCATACTGTGCCTTAAATGTGTGTCCTATGGTATATGACCTCCACACTGTCTGCCTCAATGATTTATAACCACCACACTGTCTGCCATTTTCAGCTATAACCGTCACACTGTCCGCCCATATGAACCACAGTCTATACAATGGCTGTCCCCTCTGCACAGTTTTCCCTTACACACTCTACACCTCCAGACTATTCCCACACTATGCTAACCTCTTTCCATACTGTTTGCCCATTTCACGCTGCCTCCTCTTCAGTCTGTGTCCCTTCTTCATACTAGATCCTCATGCTGTCCACCACACTGCTCTCTCCAAGCTGTACCACTTCCTCACACTGTTTAATTTTCACCAATACAGCATGATGTCCACCACAGCACACCCATTATATAGTATGCTCACCACAGCCCTCTCATTATATAGTATGATGACCACCACAGCTCCCTTACACAGTATGATGGTTCACGCAGTCCCCAATACAGTATAATAGCCCAAACAGCCCCTTATATAAAGTATAATATCTCCCATAACACCCCATACAGTGTATCCACTACAGACCCTTATCCAGTATGGTCATCACAGCCTCCTGCATAGTATAACATCTCCACGGCTGAGGTATAATATCAGCCACAGCTCCTCATATAATATCCCTCATGTTAAGTCCTCCTGCAGCCCCTCATATCATGTCCCTCCTGCAGCCCCTCATATCAGGTCCCACCGCAGCCCCTCATATCAGGTCTCCCCTCAGTTTATTATATCAGGCCACCCCACCGCCCTTCATATCATGTCCACCCACAGTGCCTCATATCTGGTCACCCCACAGCTCCTTATATCAGGCCTCCCCTCAGCCTTTCATATTATGTCCCACACAGCTCTCATGTCAGGTACCACCTGCAGCCCCTCATATCATGTCCCCCTGCAGCCACCCATATTAGGTCCCCCGCAGCCCTTCATATCAGGTCTCCTCTCAGTCTCTCATATCAGGTCACCCCACCACCCCTCATATCATGTCCACCCACAGTGCCTCATACAGGTCACCCCACAGCCTTTAATATTATGTCCCAGACAGCTCTCATATCAGTTGCCCCCACCACCCCTCATATTAGGTCCCCTGCAGCCCCTCATATCAGGTCCTTCCTCATCCACTCATGTTATGATTGGCACAGGTCCCCTGCTGCCCCCATATTAGGTCCCTACTCAGCCTTTCATATCAGGTCCCTCTGCCACCCCTCACATCTAGTCCTTCCGCCACCCTTTATATCAGGTCCCCCCCAGCCTCTCATAGTATGTTCCTCACAGCTCCTGATAACACAACCTATCATATTATGTCCCACATAGTGCTTTTTTCAATTCCCCCCACAGCCATTTTTGTAATGTTCTCCATCAATGGGCAAATAATAAATTAATAAGGAAAAAAAGCTTATACTCACCTAATCTTTGTACACTACAGCCACCGACTCCTCTTCTATGAAGCACAGCAGTGGGTGCTGGATGGCGAGATGATGCCACTACGTCATGCCATCCAACATCCCCTGTGTGCTCTGGCTCCAAGACGACGCAGGCACGAAGTGGCCTGCATTCTGCTGGAGTTCCTGTCGGAGCAGGGTGCAGATTATAACGCTCACAGCAATTGTGTTTACGTCTAACAGATGCAAATACAATTGAGTTTGGGGAAAGAGCGATGGCTGTTGCACAGGCAGAGAGAGGGGTGAGTGGTGTCAGTGACAGTGACTGAAACTGCTACCCTGTGTGATTTCATTCCAAAGCAAAGTCATCACTTTGCTGAATGTCTGAGGGAAGATGAAAGTACCAAGCGGTTGCAGGGATTCTACAATGGCATTTTTTTTTTAACTAAACCCCCTTGGGTAGTCAGGAGGCAGCACCCGATAAAGTGCCTACCCTGCTTACTCCTTGTCCTGTCCCTGCATGTGCTGATGGTTGTTCTGTTGTTATTTTCAAGTATTTATGATGACTCTGATGCTAAATAGATGTACTGATGGTGTTTCTAGTGATATAGTCACATACTGATGATGGTTCTGGTGATGCTTACCTGTACTGGCTATGGTTCTGTATTCCTGTGTTGATGGTAGTTCTGGTGCAGTTCCTGTACTGATGATGGTTCAAGTATTGCATTCATGTACTAATAATGGTTCTGGTGATGTGTTCATGTATTAATGGTGGTTGTGATGCTGTATTCCTGTACTGAAGGTGATACTGATGCTGTATTTCTCTACTGATGGTGGTTCTGGTACTATATTGCTACATAAGAGACAGTGATTTGTTTTATATACTCCAAATTTAGTGTAATGCAGTATATAGTATAAGGAATCAGAGGCGTGCCATTTCAATTTTGCTTCAGGTACCAGAAAAGTTAGAACCACCCCTGCTGAGATGAAGGATATCTGTCCCTAAACGCAATAGACAGGATTCCAGAAGCAATCAAGTGGGCTGCACTATGCTGCTTCCATTACTGCCAAAGAGTAAATGAGTTATGAGAACAGTATAGCACAGTGAGATACATTGTTTCCATTGCTCCCATTAATTTTTATAGAAATTACAAAAATTGCCCATTACAGCCAAATCATCAAATATGGCCTCAACTTCCTTACATATAAATCTAGTATTGTTAGCCAAGTTGGTGTGGTAATCAAGATTCAAGTTGAGAAGCATTTTCACTTAGATAGCAAGGCTAGGATTACTTACGATAAAAAGAGGACCATATCTCAGGAATGAAGTGGCACACAAGCAAAATAAAAATGCCATGTTCAGGAGAAGAGCAGCATTTTCACCAGGTAACAAAATTACCGTAGTTATTTATGGCAAAACTGAGGACCTGTCAATTTCATAATGATGCTTGAAAACGACTCTGTAAAACAAACTTGTTTTTTTAATTTCTTGAAATCTTCAAGATATTTGCTTGATGTTAATGAAAAGAATCACACTTGTTTACATTTCTTGATAATTTGATACAATGTATCAGTCATGTCTCATTAGTCCTGGAAACCAGTGTGAATAGCCTACTGGGAGATATAATGATAGTTATACTGGGTGAGCATCACCTTTACCAAGCACTGGAGCAGCTACACATTTTATAAACTGGATTTGCAGGGACCCAAATAACACAAAATCATCACATTGTAGAAGGTGACTGGGAAACGTGAGAGATACTTTAGCATTTTGCCAAATAAAGTCTACTCCAGTCCATGAACTATGTCTACAGTCTATGCAAATCTGTGTGGCCTCAGACCAATAAAATTAACAAGAGAAGGTAAGACTAGAAACTGAAAGAGTGTTTATTAATGAGGTCTGTTCAGCCGTATACCTGTAAGTCATTATTACAAGACATTTTATGGAGAACTGCTTAGTTCTGCTGGATTGTTAGAGGCAAGAACATAATATTTCTAACGATCAATCACCTCCCCCTCCGATCACTTCTCTTAAACAAATGAACTGTAGGAGCAAGTGAAATTCTTACCAAATGTGTGACTTTTATTTCTTAAATGGTCTGTGTACCTTCAAATCATTTGACATCAGTTTGCAGATAATGTGAATACAATCTGCTGATCACTAGGTTTATAAATTATGTTGTATTACCCCCACAAAAAATCCCTCCAAACTGCCAGAAAAGTAGGTGCCTCCACTTCTGTGTACCTTGGTGTCCACTGCCTGTTGTCAAGAGTAATCTGTCTCTAGTAGCAGAAAGACCAGGACAAATTTCAGGAAGTAGTATGATGTTTCCACAGTAGAGATAACCGGATTGTTTGAAATTTGAATCCCCAGACTTCAATAAATTTTTCCTGAAAATTTGATTTGAAGCAAATAAATTAGAACAAATCTCAACAATAGAAAGCTTGGAAAATACACGTGGAGAAAAAAAAATGCTGAACTTAAGGGTACCGTCACACAGTGCAATTTTGATCGCTACGACGGCACGATTCGTGACGTTCGAGCGATATAGTTACGAGATCGCAGTGTCTGACACGCTCCTGCGATCAGGGACCCTGCTGAGAATCGTACGTCGTAGCAGATCGTTTGAAACTTTCTTTCGTCGTCTAGTGTCCCGCTGTGGCGGCATGATTGCATGGTGTAACATATATCGTATACGATGTGCGCATAGTAACCAACGGCTTCTACATCGCACATACGTCATGAAATTATCGCTCCAGCGTCGTAGATTGCAAAGTGTGACAGCAGTCTACGACGCTGGAGCGATATTGTTACGACGCTGGAGCGTCACGGATCGTACCGTCGTAGCGATGAAAATTACACTCTACAGGTGAAAAAGATTTGCCCACTGACTCTGGAGAAATGACTCTGCCATACAAACTGTGCTCCAGTGGGAATCACTGATCTCTGATGGTTCAGGTACTGACCACCAGTGTACAAGGTATGATAATCCATTAGATATCATAGGTAGTGATGATGACTGAGCACTAAAATGCACTGTACTCGAATTAAGCAAGTCGGACGCTTGGACAGGCTCAACTCGAGTAACAAGTACAATGGAAGTTAATGGGAAACACGAGCATTTTTCCATAAATTCATGGAAGGGTTGGTGTGCTGTTTGTCATCTAATCAAATTAATTTCAGCAGAGCTTGCTGCAGCTTCACAAACGCAGTGCTGCAATGTTTCCAGCTTAACACAAGAGCAAAAAATAAAATTGTCGTGTGACCTTTCATGAATATACACTGCTCAAAAAAATAAAGGGAACACTTAAACAACAGAATATAACTCCAAGTAAATAAAACTTCTGTGAAATCAAACTGTCCACTTAGGAATCAATTTCACATGCTGTTGTACAAATGGAATAGAGAACAGATGGAAATTATTGCCAATAATCAAGACACACTCAATAAAGGAGTGGTTCTGCAGGTGGGGACCACAGACCACATCTCAGTACCAATGCTTTCTGGCTGATGTTTTGGTCACTTTTGAATGTTGGTTGTGCTTTCACACTCGTCGTAGCATGAGATGGACTCTAAAACCCACACAAGTAACTCAGGTAGTGCAGCTCATCAAGGATGGCACATCAATGCGTGCTATGTTAAGAAGGTTTGCTGTGTCTGTCACCGTAGTGTCCAGAGGCTGGAGGTGCTACCAAGAGACAGGCCAGTACACCAGGAGACCTGGAGGGGGCCGTAGGAGGGCAACAACCCAGCAGCAGGACCGCAACTCAACCTTTGTGCAAGGAGGAACAGGATGAGCACTGCCAAAGCCCTGCAAAATGACCTCCAGCAGGCCACAAATGTGCATGTGTCTACACAAATGGTTAGAAACCGACTCCATGAGGATGGTCTGAGTGCCCGATGTCCACAGATGGGGGTTGTGCTCTCAGCCCAACAACATGCAGGACAATGGGCATTTGCCACAGAACACCAGGATTGGCAAATTTGCCACTGGCACCCTGTGCTCTTCACAAAGAAAAGCAGGTTCACACTGAGCACGTGACAGACGTGACAGAGTCTGGTGATGCCGTAGAGAGCGATCTTCTGCCTACAACATCCTTCAGCATGATCGGTTTGGCAGTGGGTCAGTAATGGTATGGGGTTTCATTTCTTTGGAGGGCCGCACAGCCCTCCAGAGGTATCCTGACTGCCATTAGGTATCAAGATGAGATCCTCAGACCTCTTGTGAGACCATATGCTGGTGTGGTTGGCCCTGGGTTCCTCCTAATGCAGGACAATGCCAGACCTCATGTGGCTGGAGTGTGTCAGCCATTGCTGCAAGATGAAGACATTGAAGCTATGGACTGGCCCGCCTGTTCCTCAGACCTGAATCTGATTGAACACATCTGGGACATCATGTCTCGCACCATCCACCAATGTCACGTTGCACCACAGACTGTCCAGGAGTTGGCGGATGCTTTAGTCCAGGTCTGGGAGGAGATCCTTCAGCAGACCATCTGCCGCCTCATCAGGAGCATGTCCAGGCGTTGTAGGGAGGTCATACAGGCACGTGGAGGCAACACACACAACTGAACATCATTTACTTGTTTGAGGCATTTTCACTGAAGTTGGATCAGCCTGTAATTTGATTTTCCACTTTGATTTTGAGTATCAATCCAAATCCTGACTTCCATGGGATATTCATTTTGATTTCCATTGATCATTTTTATGTTTTATTGTTCTCAACACATTCCACTATGTAATGAATAAAGATTTGCAACTGAAATATTTCATTCAGTGATATCTAGGATGTGGTATTTTAGTGTTCCCTTTATTTTTTTGAGCAGTGTGTAACCTATAAGTATGGAACATGACAGTAAAATCAATAGGAGATAATGACTAAACACAAACCTAACAGGAGAAAGGAAATGGCACGAAAGGGGCAAATAATTAATTAATCATTATAGTCTGTATGCTGCAACATCGATAATGCATAGGGAGCAAAAATGTCCACATTATCCACATTTCATCAGAATTTAAATATCATGTGTAGAATTATGTTGTATTAAATAAATAAATATTGATAGAATAATGAATAATAAATAAATTCTGATGAAAAAAACTGGATAAGAGCACCATAGGAGGAATATTCATACAATAAGCATGTTATATAAAATCAAATAGAAACAAGTAGCAGCCAAGATATTAATGAATAATTAAATAAATTCATATGTGATTATTGATGTGTTCAAGAAATTTAATTACCTATAACAATGTCACTAATTAATTTCAGTTAATAAATGATTAATTCATAGAAATTAAAGTGCATACCATGTGCCTGGTTAAAGCTTCGGCAAAACACACTTTGGGCACAGCACTAAGAGTGGTATGCATCACCCATCTTGCCACTAGCACCTTATACTCTTTTAAGCATCAGCCACCTTTTAGCACTGGTCACTTTATATCAGACAGCAGGCATGCATAGCCTGGTGTGCACTTTAATTTCTATGAATTAAATATGAATGTGGACAGTGGATTGACAAGCACGTAGCACAGGGGAAGAGGAAGTGGTGTCACCCACAGACACTTATTGTGGAACCAGAAGTTCTGATCATCTAGTCGAATGCTTTGATGACATGTGCCTGACCATGCTGGTGGTGGTCAGGATGGTAAAGTTAAAGCTCTTGCTGATCTTGGTATTGCACAGGTTGCAAATCACCATTCTTTTACCATCAGCACTTTCTTTAACCCCTTCATGACCTTGGGATTTTTTGTTTTTCCGTGTTCGTTTTTCGCTCCCCTCTTTCCCAGAGCCATAACTTTTTTATTTTTCCGTCAATTTGGCCATGTGAGGGCTTATTTTTTGCGGGATGAGTTGTAATTTTGAACGACATCATTGGTTTTAGCATATCGTGTACTAGAAAACGGGAAAAAAAATTCCAAGTGCGGTGAAATTGCAAAAGTGCAGTCCCACACTTGTTTTTTGTTTGGCTTTTTTGCTTAATTCACTAAATGCTAAAACTGACCTGACATTATGATTCTCTAGGTCATTACGAGTTCGTATCATGTAGCGTAAAATCACTGCACTCGTACGATGAAGAGATTCAATTCATGTGGATGCTTTTATTAGATAAATGTTCAGGTGAAGCGATAAGTACAAAAACGTTTCGGCCAACCCGTGGCCTTGATCACTAAATCGCTGAAACAAATAGAACAAAACAATACTAAATAACTATTCTCAGGACAAAGACAAGATAACAAATACATATATACATATATACAGTTCAGAAAACATGTCAATGCTTATGTTGAGGGAATAGAAGCCATCCAGGCTTTACCTATACATCATTAACAAGGAACCAAAAGCAAAGGAACAAGAGAGATACACAATACATAATTGGATACAGTAGAGACGGTAGGAAAAGATGGTTCAGCGTACCCTAAGGTAGTAGATTCTTCCCTTGCATGCGTGAATGTTGCTGCTGAGGTGTCAGCCAAAAGGAAAAAAGGTAAACAACCTGTAACGGTAACGGGTAATGGGAAAAATGAGCGAGGGTGCTGCATAACAGGTGCTTTAATGACCTAAGGTATAGTCATAGATAGGTGTAGCATGGCCACCATTGGATGTATGTACCTCACCTTATTATAAATAATGTTGTAGTCGCCGTGATGGAGGGCAGACTGGTGTATATCAATGGCTGTATGGGTAGACATGGGTAGATATAGATATATTAAATATTCCGGTATGTACATAACAAATAGGTGAATGATAAAAAGTTAAAATTACATAACTACCTCTGCGCTTTAAGGGACCAGCCTGAATATAAGTAGGATACCTTGAGAGAGTGCAACCAATAATGTGGGGAGATTCGTATGGCTTAGTGGTACTGGTGCTGTAGTCGCCGTGATGCACGGCAGACAGGTCTACGTACCATATGCTGTATTGACAGATATTAAAAAATAAAGATCTCAGCGTGTAGGTAGCCAGATAAATGATGATGATGATAGAAAAAATTGTATATATATGTATATATATATAGCTACCTGTGCGCTATAGAAGACCAGCCAGAGCAACGCTTGAATACCTTTGAGGAGTACAACCAGTACTGTGGGAATATTTGTGTAGCTGCAGAGAAGGGCAGTGGAAAGTACATAAGTATCTAAAATTCTACTAGTCACGTGTATGCAGCAGAAAGAAGAGAACACTACCTGCTAGGTTGTGGAGCCAGTCAAGGTCACTGTCTAATGAGCTAAGCCACCGTAATAGGGGAACCAATGTCACTAGAAAGAAAAAGGAGGGGGGGGGGGGCATGAGTATGGCGCTTGGCTGGTATTTGTTTAGCACAAGAAAACTTATCTGTAAGTAGTCGCTCACATCCGTCCTCAGGAGTCCGTGGAGACAGGTGGCCAGGACCAGCGTTGGGCAAGTGGGAAAGGCAGACACTAACCGTGTCACTGCGTGAGGTAGCGCTTGTCTGGAGGAGCCCAAAAGGCTCCTTTTTATGGCCCTGGGTGGAGGTGCGTCCGGAACGAGTGTAGGGACGCCGGCGCATGCGCAATAGCGATTCCAGCCACTCGCGCGTGCGCAGTAGAGACGGAGCACGTCGGTCTGCCACAGAAAGGCTGGGCCTGCGCAGTGTATGCAAGCCCAGGCCAGCCGATGACCGAACGGAAGAAGCGCTCGTCCTGTAGGGACTGAAGGGGAAGGGGCAGCGCAGTAGGTGCTATAGATAGAACGCCAATGTAAAAGGGCAGTGGACTCATAGGTGCTGGTGCGGTGCCTTGCATGTGGACACTCTTCAGGAAACGCTGTAGAGATGTGGGGGAAGCGCTGTAATGAAATGGGCAGAGCGCTGTGTAATGGAGAATACATCATAAAAGTACAACACAGTTACATGATTAAACATATAAATGCATGGTAGGAGTCCAAACTAAATAAATAAAATGAAAAGAAATGAAAAGGAAAAGAATGAAAAGAATGAAATGAATGAAATAAATGAGAATAAATGAACTGAATGAAAAAATGGATCATGGAACATAATCAGATGAAAAAAGATGAAAAACTGAAAAAATGAATGAAATGAAATAAAAATTGAAGAAAAAATAAATAAATAATAAAAAACAATAAAAAAATAGAAAATGAAATATAAAAATGAAAAAAATGAAAAAAATAAATAATAAAACTGGGTACTAATTAAATGGCTATGGAAAAACCCAATCTTACCGTCTCTATAGTGCGGAAGGGTGAGGCTACTAGTGCAGTTGGTTAGGTCTAGAAAAATAAAGTAAATCATATTAGCCAGTCTATCTCACGGTTCAATCCCCTAGGGTGAAGGCTATCAAGGGTATAAATCCAGAACGTTTCTCGCTGTTTTAGCAACCGAACATGGTTTCCTCCCCTTCTCGGGCGAGGAACTCTTTCTATAATCTGAAACCTAAGTTGTGACACGTTGTGTCTTGCCTCCTTAAAATGCAGTGGTAATGGTAACCATGTTTTTTCGCATCTAATGGTGGATTTGTGGCTGGATATTCTATCCTTAATGGCCTGGGTCGTCTCTCCCACATATAATAATCCGCATGGGCACTTGATGATATAGACCACATAGTTTGTGTCACAGGTGTAGTGTTCCTTGATGGGATATGACTTCCCGGTCCGTGGGTGGACAACCTCATTGCCTTTAATGACGTTGGAACAGCACTGGCAACTCAAACAGGGGAAAGTACCTGTTCTGCTTTGGCCCGTCAGAGTTCTATTTGGAGCCGTTTTTTGTGACCCTAAGTCTGCCCTTACTAATTTGTCACGTATATTCTTGGGTCGTCTAGTGCACATCAAAGGTGGATCTTTAAAGATGGGGATGTTAGGATAGGCCTTGTTGAGGAGAGGCCAGTGTCCTCGGATCAAGTTATGTATTTTATTCATTGTAGGGTGATAATTATGTACAAAGGGCAGACGTGGATTTTTTTGTTTTTGTACCCCTGAGTTTAGGTTGTCAGAGTCATGAAGTGCTCTAGAGGATTCCGTATTCAGGAGATCCAACGGATACTGACGGGCTTTGAACTTGTTGGACATTTCATGTAGCCTCAATTCTAAAGTGGAAGGATTGGACACAATTCTGGTTACCCTTTTAAATTGTGATCTGGGGAGACTGTTTTTGATAGACCTGGGATGACAGCTATTGTATAACAAAAGGCTGTTGCAGTCAGTCGGTTTTGTAAAGATGTCAGTGCTTAAATTACCGATAGAGTCTTTGATAATCTTAGTGTCTAGGAAGGTCACTTCGTTACTGTGGTGAGCTAATGTGAAGGACAGTTCTGGTCTGACGGTATTGATGGTGTCGTAAAATTCTAGAAGGCTAGTCTGGTCGCCCCGCCATACGCAAAAAACATCATCTATGTATCTATACCAGGCGAGAGCATGCTGCTGAAAGCCGGGGTTTGTGTACACGAAGTCCCGTTCAAAACGATCCATATACAGGTTCGCGTAGGCAGGGGCCACGTTGGACCCCATTGCCGTGCCGCATATCTGTAGGAAAAAATCATCCTCAAATATGAAAAAGTTCTCCCTGAGCACTAAATTAAGGAGATCAATGCAAAGTTCTTGAATGCCCTCGTCAAGACTGGCCTCACTGAGGGTTTGGGACACTGCTTCAATGCCCATATCATGGGTAATGGATGTATACAGGCTATTTACATCTAGTGTGCATAGGAGGCTGTCGCTGGGTACCCTCTTCATGTTACGGATTTTACCTAGGAAATCCCCAGTGTCCAGTATAAAGGACTTTGTAACCCTGGTGTAGGGTGTGAGGATCTTTTCGAGGAATATGGATAATGGATTAAGAATGGAATCGGTCGATGCTACAATAGGGCGACCAGGGGGATTACGGAGATTTTTGTGAATTTTAGGCAAGATGTATAGGACAGGGGTCACAGGATGAAGGTTAATGAGGTATATTTTTGTTTTGTTGTCGATAGTCTTAAGTTGTAGGTGTTTGTCAACTATCCTAGTGATCTTTTGGCGTATGGCATGGGTAGGATCATTCTGGATCTTTTTATATGTTGTCGTGTCAGCAAGCTGTCTCCTTATTTCAGAAACATAGAAGCTTTTGTCCATAACCACGATGGCTCCCCCCTTGTCCGCCGGTTTAATAATGATATTTCTATTCTCACATAGTGAGTTCAAGGCTTGTTTTTCAAGCGAATTCAGATTGTGGTGGACAGGGAGGAAACCTAATCGTTGGTCATGCAGAGTTTTCTTAATGTCTCTGTCCAAAAGATTGACAAAAGTCTCCACCGCGTGGTTTAATTTAGATGGAACAAAAGTGCTTTGATTTCTAAGGCCAAGTTGGTCAATAGTAATACTGGGTCCCTCAGTGTGTGATGATATAGAGATAGGTCTGATAGAATTGTTAGAGTCCTCAAAGTGCACCTTCAATCTGATATTCCTATAGAAATGCTGTAGATCCCTTTCAAGTTGAAAGGAATCCCACATAGGAGTCGGGCAGAAAGATAGACCCATGTTAAGCACTTTGAGTTCTAAGGGAGAAAGAGTATAGTTAGAAATGTTTACTACCGAGTTTGGACTCCTACCTGAGATCTGAGAGTCATGTGACGATCCCCGTCCCTTCTTCCTTGACCTCCGGGTTGGCGTGCGTTTTGTCCTAAAAAACGGGGACCTGATGTCTGTGCCCCGCCAGTTTCGCTGCCGGATCCTGCAGAGGAACCCCCTGCAGGTGAGGAGCCCCCGGAGTGGTAGTTCCCTCCCGGTGTTCGGCGGTATCTTTGCCTCTGGCGCCTGGGAAACGGGTCCTCCCATTTGTAGACGTTGTTCGTGAGGTAATCTTCCGTATCTCTCTGGAACTTAGTTCGTTTTCTTTCTTCCAGGGTTTTCTGGTGTGTTGTAAGTATGGAGTCCACCTTACTTTTCAGTGTGGCGAATTCAGTAGTACTCAAGGTAGTGGTCAGTTGGGTCTCAATGCTCTCGATTTTCTCCTCTGTGCTTTTAATAGCTTCCTGGAGGTACTCGATTGTCAATAGTATAATATCAAAAGAACACTTATTCAAAATTTTCTGGAATGTCGTACAGTACTTATCATTGTCCGAAAACAGTGTTGGACGAAGGTTGCAACGTAAGCCTCTGGGTATTTTCCCTTGACGGTGGTATTCACCTAAAGTTGCACAGTGTAAATCGTAGCCGATGAGTTTTTTCTTTTCTTTCTCCCAGTCCCTTGACTTAACGTCCTTGCTGGGTAGGTGGAGGAAGTCCGTTTTGGTCTTTATCCTAGATAAGATGGTGGTGCCTGTGGCCTCGTCGTAGACATAGGTATCTGTTGACATGGATTCGATCGGTGCTCAAAGCCCAAAGCCAATGGTACAGAAAGTTATAGAAGGCTAGCACTCGACAGTTCTGAAGGTGACGGTGCAAATGAACGGAACCCGTGGTCCTCTCAATCATGTAGCGTAAAATCACTGCACTCGTACGATGAAGAGATTCAATTCATGTGGATGCTTTTATTAGATAAATGTTCAGGTGAAGCGATAAGTACAAAAACGTTTCGGCCAACCCGTGGCCTTGATCACTAAATCGCTGAAACAAATAGAACAAAACAATACTAAATAACTATTCTCAGGACAAAGACAAGATAACAAATACATATATACATATATACAGTTCAGAAAACATGTCAATGCTTATGTTGAGGGAATAGAAGCCATCCAGGCTTTACCTATACATCATTAACAAGGAACCAAAAGCAAAGGAACAAGAGAGATACACAATACATAATTGGATACAGTAGAGACGGTAGGAAAAGATGGTTCAGCGTACCCTAAGGTAGTAGATTCTTCCCTTGCATGCGTGAATGTTGCTGCTGAGGTGTCAGCCAAAAGGAAAAAAGGTAAACAACCTGTAACGGTAACGGGTAATGGGAAAAATGAGCGAGGGTGCTGCATAACAGGTGCTTTAATGACCTAAGGTATAGTCATAGATAGGTGTAGCATGGCCACCATTGGATGTATGTACCTCACCTTATTATAAATAATGTTGTAGTCGCCGTGATGGAGGGCAGACTGGTGTATATCAATGGCTGTATGGGTAGACATGGGTAGATATAGATATATTAAATATTCCGGTATGTACATAACAAATAGGTGAATGATAAAAAGTTAAAATTACATAACTACCTCTGCGCTTTAAGGGACCAGCCTGAATATAAGTAGGATACCTTGAGAGAGTGCAACCAATAATGTGGGGAGATTCGTATGGCTTAGTGGTACTGGTGCTGTAGTCGCCGTGATGCACGGCAGACAGGTCTACGTACCATATGCTGTATTGACAGATATTAAAAAATAAAGATCTCAGCGTGTAGGTAGCCAGATAAATGATGATGATGATGATAGAAAAAATTGTATATATATGTATATATATATAGCTACCTGTGCGCTATAGAAGACCAGCCAGAGCAACGCTTGAATACCTTTGAGGAGTACAACCAGTACTGTGGGAATATTTGTGTAGCTGCAGAGAAGGGCAGTGGAAAGTACATAAGTATCTAAAATTCTACTAGTCACGTGTATGCAGCAGAAAGAAGAGAACACTACCTGCTAGGTTGTGGAGCCAGTCAAGGTCACTGTCTAATGAGCTAAGCCACCGTAATAGGGGAACCAATGTCACTAGAAAGAAAAAGGAGGGGGGGGGGGGGGCATGAGTATGGCGCTTGGCTGGTATTTGTTTAGCACAAGAAAACTTATCTGTAAGTAGTCGCTCACATCCGTCCTCAGGAGTCCGTGGAGACAGGTGGCCAGGACCAGCGTTGGGCAAGTGGGAAAGGCAGACACTAACCGTGTCACTGCGTGAGGTAGCGCTTGTCTGGAGGAGCCCAAAAGGCTCCTTTTTATGGCCCTGGGTGGAGGTGCGTCCGGAACGAGTGTAGGGACGCCGGCGCATGCGCAATAGCGATTCCAGCCACTCGCGCGTGCGCAGTAGAGACGGAGCACGTCGGTCTGCCACAGAAAGGCTGGGCCTGCGCAGTGTATGCAAGCCCAGGCCAGCCGATGACCGAACGGAAGAAGCGCTCGTCCTGTAGGGACTGAAGGGGAAGGGGCAGCGCAGTAGGTGCTATAGATAGAACGCCAATGTAAAAGGGCAGTGGACTCATAGGTGCTGGTGCGGTGCCTTGCATGTGGACACTCTTCAGGAAACGCTGTAGAGATGTGGGGGAAGCGCTGTAATGAAATGGGCAGAGCGCTGTGTAATGGAGAATACATCATAAAAGTACAACACAGTTACATGATTAAACATATAAATGCATGGTAGGAGTCCAAACTAAATAAATAAAATGAAAAGAAATGAAAAGGAAAAGAATGAAAAGAATGAAATGAATGAAATAAATGAGAATAAATGAACTGAATGAAAAAATGGATCATGGAACATAATCAGATGAAAAAAGATGAAAAACTGAAAAAATGAATGAAATGAAATAAAAATTGAAGAAAAAATAAATAAATAATAAAAAACAATAAAAAAATAGAAAATGAAATATAAAAATGAAAAAAATGAAAAAAATAAATAATAAAACTGGGTACTAATTAAATGGCTATGGAAAAACCCAATCTTACCGTCTCTATAGTGCGGAAGGGTGAGGCTACTAGTGCAGTTGGTTAGGTCTAGAAAAATAAAGTAAATCATATTAGCCAGTCTATCTCACGGTTCAATCCCCTAGGGTGAAGGCTATCAAGGGTATAAATCCAGAACGTTTCTCGCTGTTTTAGCAACCGAACATGGTTTCCTCCCCTTCTCGGGCGAGGAACTCTTTCTATAATCTGAAACCTAAGTTGTGACACGTTGTGTCTTGCCTCCTTAAAATGCAGTGGTAATGGTAACCATGTTTTTTCGCATCTAATGGTGGATTTGTGGCTGGATATTCTATCCTTAATGGCCTGGGTCGTCTCTCCCACATATAATAATCCGCATGGGCACTTGATGATATAGACCACATAGTTTGTGTCACAGGTGTAGTGTTCCTTGATGGGATATGACTTCCCGGTCCGTGGGTGGACAACCTCATTGCCTTTAATGACGTTGGAACAGCACCGGCAACTCAAACAGGGGAAAGTACCTGTTCTGCTTTGGCCCGTCAGAGTTCTATTTGGAGCCGTTTTTTGTGACCCTAAGTCTGCCCTTACTAATTTGTCACGTATATTCTTGGGTCGTCTAGTGCACATCAAAGGTGGATCTTTAAAGATGGGGATGTTAGGATAGGCCTTGTTGAGGAGAGGCCAGTGTCCTCGGATCAAGTTATGTATTTTATTCATTGTAGGGTGATAATTATGTACAAAGGGCAGACGTGGATTTTTTTGTTTTTGTACCCCTGAGTTTAGGTTGTCAGAGTCATGAAGTGCTCTAGAGGATTCCGTATTCAGGAGATCCAACGGATACTGACGGGCTTTGAACTTGTTGGACATTTCATGTAGCCTCAATTCTAAAGTGGAAGGATTGGACACAATTCTGGTTACCCTTTTAAATTGTGATCTGGGGAGACTGTTTTTGATAGACCTGGGATGACAGCTATTGTATAACAAAACTCTGCATGACCAACGATTAGGTTTCCTCCCTGTCCACCACAATCTGAATTCGCTTGAAAAACAAGCCTTGAACTCACTATGTGAGAATAGAAATATCATTATTAAACCGGCGGACAAGGGGGGAGCCTTTCGTGGTTATGGACAAAAGCTTCTATGTTTCTGAAATAAGGAGACAGCTTGCTGACACGACAACATATAAAAAGATCCAGAATGATCCTACCCATGCCATACGCCAAAAGATCACTAGGATAGTTGACAAACACCTACAACTTAAGACTATCGACAACAAAACAAAAATATACCTCATTAACCTTCATCCTGTGACCCCTGTCCTATACATCTTGCCTAAAATTCACAAAAATCTCCGTAATCCCCCTGGTCGCCCTATTGTAGCATCGACCGATTCCATTCTTAATCCATTATCCATATTCCTCGAAAAGATCCTCACACCCTACACCAGGGTTACAAAGTCCTTTATACTGGACACTGGGGATTTCCTAGGTAAAATCCGTAACATGAAGAGGGTACCCAGCGACAGCCTCCTATGCACACTAGATGTAAATAGCCTGTATACATCCATTACCCATGATATGGGCATTGAAGCAGTGTCCCAAACCCTCAGTGAGGCCAGTCTTGACGAGGGCATTCAAGAACTTTGCATTGATCTCCTTAATTTAGTGCTCAGGGAGAACTTTTTCATATTTGAGGATGATTTTTTCCTACAGATATGCGGCACGGCAATGGGGTCCAACGTGGCCCCTGCCTACGCGAACCTGTATATGGATCGTTTTGAACGGGACTTCGTGTACACAAACCCCGGCTTTCAGCAGCATGCTCTCGCCTGGTATAGATACATAGATGATGTTTTTTGCGTATGGCGGGGCGACCAGACTAGCCTTCTAGAATTTTACGACACCATCAATACCGTCAGACCAGAACTGTCCTTCACATTAGCTCACCACAGTAACGAAGTGACCTTCCTAGACACTAAGATTATCAAAGACTCTATCGGTAATTTAAGCACTGACATCTTTACAAAACCGACTGACTGCAACAGCCTTTTGTTATACAATAGCTGTCATCCCAGGTCTATCAAAAACAGTCTCCCCAGATCACAATTTAAAAGGGTAACCAGAATTGTGTCCAATCCTTCCACTTTAGAATTGAGGCTACATGAAATGTCCAACAAGTTCAAAGCCCGTCAGTATCCGTTGGATCTCCTGAATACGGAATCCTCTAGAGCACTTCATGACTCTGACAACCTAAACTCAGGGGTACAAAAACAAAAAAATCCACGTCTGCCCTTTGTACATAATTATCACCCTACAATGAATAAAATACATAACTTGATCCGAGGACACTGGCCTCTCCTCAACAAGGCCTATCCTAACATCCCCATCTTTAAAGATCCACCTTTGATGTGCACTAGACGACCCAAGAATATACGTGACAAATTAGTAAGGGCAGACTTAGGGTCACAAAAAACGGCTCCAAATAGAACTCTGACGGGCCAAAGCAGAACAGGTACTTTCCCCTGTTTGAGTTGCCGGTGCTGTTCCAACGTCATTAAAGGCAATGAGGTTGTCCACCCACGGACCGGGAAGTCATATCCCATCAAGGAACACTACACCTGTGACACAAACTATGTGGTCTATATCATCAAGTGCCCATGCGGATTATTATATGTGGGAGAGACGACCCAGGCCATTAAGGATAGAATATCCAGCCACAAATCCACCATTAGATGCGAAAAAACATGGTTACCATTACCACTGCATTTTAAGGAGGCAAGACACAACGTGTCACAACTTAGGTTTCAGATTATAGAAAGAGTTCCTCGCCCGAGAAGGGGAGGAAACCATGTTCGGTTGCTAAAACAGCGAGAAACGTTCTGGATTTATACCCTTGATAGCCTTCACCCTAGGGGATTGAACCGTGAGATAGACTGGCTAATATGATTTACTTTATTTTTCTAGACCTAACCAACTGCACTAGTAGCCTCACCCTTCCGCACTATAGAGACGGTAAGATTGGGTTTTTCCATAGCCATTTAATTAGTACCCAGTTTTATTATTTATTTTTTTCATTTTTTTCATTTTTATATTTCATTTTCTATTTTTTTATTGTTTTTTATTATTTATTTATTTTTTCTTCAATTTTTATTTCATTTCATTCATTTTTTCAGTTTTTCATCTTTTTTCATCTGATTATGTTCCATGATCCATTTTTTCATTCAGTTCATTTATTCTCATTTATTTCATTCATTTCATTCTTTTCATTCTTTTCCTTTTCATTTCTTTTCATTTTATTTATTTAGTTTGGACTCCTACCATGCATTTATATGTTTAATCATGTAACTGTGTTGTACTTTTATGATGTATTCTCCATTACACAGCGCTCTGCCCATTTCATTACAGCGCTTCCCCCACATCTCTACAGCGTTTCCTGAAGAGTGTCCACATGCAAGGCACCGCACCAGCACCTATGAGTCCACTGCCCTTTTACATTGGCGTTCTATCTATAGCACCTACTGCGCTGCCCCTTCCCCTTCAGTCCCTACAGGACGAGCGCTTCTTCCGTTCGGTCATCGGCTGGCCTGGGCTTGCATACACTGCGCAGGCCCAGCCTTTCTGTGGCAGACCGACGTGCTCCGTCTCTACTGCGCACGCGCGAGTGGCTGGAATCGCTATTGCGCATGCGCCGGCGTCCCTACACTCGTTCCGGACGCACCTCCACCCAGGGCCATAAAAAGGAGCCTTTTGGGCTCCTCCAGACAAGCGCTACCTCACGCAGTGACACGGTTAGTGTCTGCCTTTCCCACTTGCCCAACGCTGGTCCTGGCCACCTGTCTCCACGGACTCCTGAGGACGGATGTGAGCGACTACTTACAGATAAGTTTTCTTGTGCTAAACAAATACCAGCCAAGCGCCATACTCATGCCCCCCCCCCCTCCTTTTTCTTTCTAGTGACATTGGTTCCCCTATTACGGTGGCTTAGCTCATTAGACAGTGACCTTGACTGGCTCCACAACCTAGCAGGTAGTGTTCTCTTCTTTCTGCTGAATACACGTGACTAGTAGAATTTTAGATACTTATGTACTTTCCACTGCCCTTCTCTGCAGCTACACAAATATTCCCACAGTACTGGTTGTACTCCTCAAAGGTATTCAAGCGTTGCTCTGGCTGGTCTTCTATAGCGCACAGGTAGCTATATATATATACATATATATACAATTTTTTCTATCATCATCATCATTTATCTGGCTACCTACACGCTGAGATCTTTATTTTTTAATATCTGTCAATACAGCATATGGTACGTAGACCTGTCTGCCGTGCATCACGGCGACTACAGCACCAGTACCACTAAGCCATACGAATCTCCCCACATTATTGGTTGCACTCTCTCAAGGTATCCTACTTATATTCAGGCTGGTCCCTTAAAGCGCAGAGGTAGTTATGTAATTTTAACTTTTTATCATTCACCTATTTGTTATGTACATACCGGAATATTTAATATATCTATATCTACCCATGTCTACCCATACAGCCATTGATATACACCAGTCTGCCCTCCATCACGGCGACTACAACATTATTTATAATAAGGTGAGGTACATACATCCAATGGTGGCCATGCTACACCTATCTATGACTATACCTTAGGTCATTAAAGCACCTGTTATGCAGCACCCTCGCTCATTTTTCCCATTACCCGTTACCGTTACAGGTTGTTTACCTTTTTTCCTTTTGGCTGACACCTCAGCAGCAACATTCACGCATGCAAGGGAAGAATCTACTACCTTAGGGTACGCTGAACCATCTTTTCCTACCGTCTCTACTGTATCCAATTATGTATTGTGTATCTCTCTTGTTCCTTTGCTTTTGGTTCCTTGTTAATGATGTATAGGTAAAGCCTGGATGGCTTCTATTCCCTCAACATAAGCATTGACATGTTTTCTGAACTGTATATATGTATATATGTATTTGTTATCTTGTCTTTGTCCTGAGAATAGTTATTTAGTATTGTTTTGTTCTATTTGTTTCAGCGATTTAGTGATCAAGGCCACGGGTTGGCCGAAACGTTTTTGTACTTATCGCTTCACCTGAACATTTATCTAATAAAAGCATCCACATGAATTGAATCTCTTCATCGTACGAGTGCAGTGATTTTACGCTACATGATTGAGAGGACCACGGGTTCCGTTCATTTGCACCGTCACCTTCAGAACTGTCGAGTGCTAGCCTTCTATAACTTTCTGTACCATTGGCTTTGGGCTTTGAGCACCGATCGAATCCATGTCAACAGATACCTATGTCTACGACGAGGCCACAGGCACCACCATCTTATCTAGGATAAAGACCAAAACGGACTTCCTCCACCTACCCAGCAAGGACGTTAAGTCAAGGGACTGGGAGAAAGAAAAGAAAAAACTCATCGGCTACGATTTACACTGTGCAACTTTAGGTGAATACCACCGTCAAGGGAAAATACCCAGAGGCTTACGTTGCAACCTTCGTCCAACACTGTTTTCGGACAATGATAAGTACTGTACGACATTCCAGAAAATTTTGAATAAGTGTTCTTTTGATATTATACTATTGACAATCGAGTACCTCCAGGAAGCTATTAAAAGCACAGAGGAGAAAATCGAGAGCATTGAGACCCAACTGACCACTACCTTGAGTACTACTGAATTCGCCACACTGAAAAGTAAGGTGGACTCCATACTTACAACACACCAGAAAACCCTGGAAGAAAGAAAACGAACTAAGTTCCAGAGAGATACGGAAGATTACCTCACGAACAACGTCTACAAATGGGAGGACCCGTTTCCCAGGCGCCAGAGGCAAAGATACCGCCGAACACCGGGAGGGAACTACCACTCCGGGGGCTCCTCACCTGCAGGGGGTTCCTCTGCAGGATCCGGCAGCGAAACTGGCGGGGCACAGACATCAGGTCCCCGTTTTTTAGGACAAAACGCACGCCAACCCGGAGGTCAAGGAAGAAGGGACGGGGATCGTCACATGACTCTCAGATCTCAGGTAGGAGTCCAAACTCGGTAGTAAACATTTCTAACTATACTCTTTCTCCCTTAGAACTCAAAGTGCTTAACATGGGTCTATCTTTCTGCCCGACTCCTATGTGGGATTCCTTTCAACTTGAAAGGGATCTACAGCATTTCTATAGGAATATCAGATTGAAGGTGCACTTTGAGGATTCTAACAATTCTATCAGACCTATCTCTATATCATCACACACTGAGGGACCCAGTATTACTATTGACCAACTTGGCCTTAGAAATCAAAGCACTTTTGTTCCATCTAAATTAAACCACGCGGTGGAGACTTTTGTCAATCTTTTGGACAGAGACATTAAGAAAACTCTGCATGACCAACGATTAGGTTTCCTCCCTGTCCACCACAATCTGAATTCGCTTGAAAAACAAGCCTTGAACTCACTATGTGAGAATAGAAATATCATTATTAAACCGGCGGACAAGGGGGGAGCCATCGTGGTTATGGACAAAAGCTTCTATGTTTCTGAAATAAGGAGACAGCTTGCTGACACGACAACATATAAAAAGATCCAGAATGATCCTACCCATGCCATACGCCAAAAGATCACTAGGATAGTTGACAAACACCTACAACTTAAGACTATCGACAACAAAACAAAAATATACCTCATTAACCTTCATCCTGTGACCCCTGTCCTATACATCTTGCCTAAAATTCACAAAAATCTCCGTAATCCCCCTGGTCGCCCTATTGTAGCATCGACCGATTCCATTCTTAATCCATTATCCATATTCCTCGAAAAGATCCTCACACCCTACACCAGGGTTACAAAGTCCTTTATACTGGACACTGGGGATTTCCTAGGTAAAATCCGTAACATGAAGAGGGTACCCAGCGACAGCCTCCTATGCACACTAGATGTAAATAGCCTGTATACATCCATTACCCATGATATGGGCATTGAAGCAGTGTCCCAAACCCTCAGTGAGGCCAGTCTTGACGAGGGCATTCAAGAACTTTGCATTGATCTCCTTAATTTAGTGCTCAGGGAGAACTTTTTCATATTTGAGGATGATTTTTTCCTACAGATATGCGGCACGGCAATGGGGTCCAACGTGGCCCCTGCCTACGCGAACCTGTATATGGATCGTTTTGAACGGGACTTCGTGTACACAAACCCCGGCTTTCAGCAGCATGCTCTCGCCTGGTATAGATACATAGATGATGTTTTTTGCGTATGGCGGGGCGACCAGACTAGCCTTCTAGAATTTTACGACACCATCAATACCGTCAGACCAGAACTGTCCTTCACATTAGCTCACCACAGTAACGAAGTGACCTTCCTAGACACTAAGATTATCAAAGACTCTATCGGTAATTTAAGCACTGACATCTTTACAAAACCGACTGACTGCAACAGCTTTTTGTTATACAATAGCTGTCATCCCAGGTCTATCAAAAACAGTCTCCCCAGATCACAATTTAGAAGGGTAACCAGAATTGTGTCCAATCCTTCCACTTTAGAATTGAGGCTACATGAAATGTCCAACAAGTTCAAAGCCCGTCAGTATCCGTTGGATCTCCTGAATACGGAATCCTCTAGAGCACTTCATGACTCTGACAACCTAAACTCAGGGGTACAAAAACAAAAAAATCCACGTCTGCCCTTTGTACATAATTATCACCCTACAATGAATAAAATACATAACTTGATCCGAGGACACTGGCCTCTCCTCAACAAGGCCTATCCTAACATCCCCATCTTTAAAGATCCACCTTTGATGTGCACTAGACGACCCAAGAATATACGTGACAAATTAGTAAGGGCAGACTTAGGGTCACAAAAAACGGCTCCAAATAGAACTCTGACGGGCCAAAGCAGAACAGGTACTTTCCCCTGTTTGAGTTGCCGGTGCTGTTCCAACGTCATTAAAGGCAATGAGGTTGTCCACCCACGGACCGGGAAGTCATATCCCATCAAGGAACACTACACCTGTGACACAAACTATGTGGTCTATATCATCAAGTGCCCATGCGGATTATTATATGTGGGAGAGACGACCCAGGCCATTAAGGATAGAATATCCAGCCACAAATCCACCATTAGATGCGAAAAAACATGGTTACCATTACCACTGCATTTTAAGGAGGCAAGACACAACGTGTCACAACTTAGGTTTCAGATTATAGAAAGAGTTCCTCGCCCGAGAAGGGGAGGAAACCATGTTCGGTTGCTAAAACAGCGAGAAACGTTCTGGATTTATACCCTTGATAGCCTTCACCCTAGGGGATTGAACCGTGAGATAGACTGGCTAATATGATTTACTTTATTTTTCTAGACCTAACCAACTGCACTAGTAGCCTCACCCTTCCGCACTATAGAGACGGTAAGATTGGGTTTTTCCATAGCCATTTAATTAGTACCCAGTTTTATTATTTATTTTTTTCATTTTTTTCATTTTTATATTTCATTTTCTATTTTTTTATTGTTTTTTATTATTTATTTATTTTTTCTTCAATTTTTATTTCATTTCATTCATTTTTTCAGTTTTTCATCTTTTTTCATCTGATTATGTTCCATGATCCATTTTTTCATTCAGTTCATTTATTCTCATTTATTTCATTCATTTCATTCTTTTCATTCTTTTCCTTTTCATTTCTTTTCATTTTATTTATTTAGTTTGGACTCCTACCATGCATTTATATGTTTAATCATGTAACTGTGTTGTACTTTTATGATGTATTCTCCATTACACAGCGCTCTGCCCATTTCATTACAGCGCTTCCCCCACATCTCTACAGCGTTTCCTGAAGAGTGTCCACATGCAAGGCACCGCACCAGCACCTATGAGTCCACTGCCCTTTTACATTGGCGTTCTATCTATAGCACCTACTGCGCTGCCCCTTCCCCTTCAGTCCCTACAGGACGAGCGCTTCTTCCGTTCGGTCATCGGCTGGCCTGGGCTTGCATACACTGCGCAGGCCCAGCCTTTCTGTGGCAGACCGACGTGCTCCGTCTCTACTGCGCACGCGCGAGTGGCTGGAATCGCTATTGCGCATGCGCCGGCGTCCCTACACTCGTTCCGGACGCACCTCCACCCAGGGCCATAAAAAGGAGCCTTTTGGGCTCCTCCAGACAAGCGCTACCTCACGCAGTGACACGGTTAGTGTCTGCTTTTCCCACTTGCCCAACGCTGGTCCTGGCCACCTGTCTCCACGGACTCCTGAGGACGGATGTGAGCGACTACTTACAGATAAGTTTTCTTGTGCTAAACAAATACCAGCCAAGCGCCATACTCATGCCCCCCCCCCCCTCCTTTTTCTTTCTAGTGACATTGGTTCCCCTATTACGGTGGCTTAGCTCATTAGACAGTGACCTTGACTGGCTCCACAACCTAGCAGGTAGTGTTCTCTTCTTTCTGCTGCATACACGTGACTAGTAGAATTTTAGATACTTATGTACTTTCCACTGCCCTTCTCTGCAGCTACACAAATATTCCCACAGTACTGGTTGTACTCCTCAAAGGTATTCAAGCGTTGCTCTGGCTGGTCTTCTATAGCGCACAGGTAGCTATATATATATACATATATATACAATTTTTTCTATCATCATCATCATCATTTATCTGGCTACCTACACGCTGAGATCTTTATTTTTTAATATCTGTCAATACAGCATATGGTACGTAGACCTGTCTGCCGTGCATCACGGCGACTACAGCACCAGTACCACTAAGCCATACGAATCTCCCCACATTATTGGTTGCACTCTCTCAAGGTATCCTACTTATATTCAGGCTGGTCCCTTAAAGCGCAGAGGTAGTTATGTAATTTTAACTTTTTATCATTCACCTATTTGTTATGTACATACCGGAATATTTAATATATCTATATCTACCCATGTCTACCCATACAGCCATTGATATACACCAGTCTGCCCTCCATCACGGCGACTACAACATTATTTATAATAAGGTGAGGTACATACATCCAATGGTGGCCATGCTACACCTATCTATGACTATACCTTAGGTCATTAAAGCACCTGTTATGCAGCACCCTCGCTCATTTTTCCCATTACCCGTTACCGTTACAGGTTGTTTACCTTTTTTCCTTTTGGCTGACACCTCAGCAGCAACATTCACGCATGCAAGGGAAGAATCTACTACCTTAGGGTACGCTGAACCATCTTTTCCTACCGTCTCTACTGTATCCAATTATGTATTGTGTATCTCTCTTGTTCCTTTGCTTTTGGTTCCTTGTTAATGATGTATAGGTAAAGCCTGGATGGCTTCTATTCCCTCAACATAAGCATTGACATGTTTTCTGAACTGTATATATGTATATATGTATTTGTTATCTTGTCTTTGTCCTGAGAATAGTTATTTAGTATTGTTTTGTTCTATTTGTTTCAGCGATTTAGTGATCAAGGCCACGGGTTGGCCGAAACGTTTTTGTACTTATCGCTTCACCTGAACATTTATCTAATAAAAGCATCCACATGAATTGAATCTCTTCATCGTACGAGTGCAGTGATTTTACGCTACATGATTGAGAGGACCACGGGTTCCGTTCATTTGCACCGTCACCTTCAGAACTGTCGAGTGCTAGCCTTCTATAACTTTCTGTTTCCATTACGAGTTCGTAGACACCTAACATGACTAGGTTATTTTTTATCTAAGTGGTGAAAAAAAATTCCAAACTTTGCTAAAAAAAAAAAAAATTGCGCCATTTTCCGATACTCGTAGCGTCTCCATTTCTCGTGATCAGGGGTCGGTTGAGGGCTTATTTTTTACGTGCCAAGATGACGTTTTTAATGATAGCATTTTGGTGCAGATACGTTCTTTTGATCGCCCGTTATTGCATTTTAATGCAATGTCGCGGCGACCAAAAAAACGTAATTCTGGTGTTTCGAATTTTTTTCCCGCTACGCTGTTTAGCGATCAGGTTAATGCTTTTTTTAATTGATAGATCGGGCGATTCTGAGCGCGGCGATACCAAATATGTGTAGATTTGATTTTTTTTTATTGATTTATTTTGATTGGGGCTAAAGGGGGGGTGATTTAAACTTTTATATTTTTTTATTTTTTTTACATTTTTTTCAACTTTTTTTTACTTTTGCCATGCTTCAATAACCTCCATGGGAGGCTAGAAGCTGGCACAACTCGATTGCCTCTGCTACATAGCAGCGATCTGCTGATCGCTGCTATGTAGCAGAAATGCAGGTGTGCTGTGAGCGCCGACCACCGGCGATCAGTAACCATAGAGGTCTCAAGGACCTCTATGGTTACAATGGAGACACATCGCCGACCCCCGATCATGTGACGGGGTCGGCGATGACGTCATTTCCAGCCGCCCGGCCGGAAGCGGTAGTTAAATGCCGCTGTCTGCGTTTGACAGCGGCATTTAACTAGTTAATAGGTGCGAGCAGATCGCGATTCTGCCCGCGCCTATTACGGGCACATGTCAGCTGTTCAAAACAGCTGACATGTCCCGGCTTTGGTGCGGGCTCACCGCGGAGCCCTGCATCAAAGCAGGGGATCTGACCTTGGACATACTATCCTGTCCAAGGTCAGAAAGGATTTAAAAATGCACCAGATCTCTAACCCTTGATGCCTGTGAGTGCTTTGGGAGCAGGAGCCCACTGTGTCCATTTGGCCACCCTACTGCCTCTTCCTGCCAGTTGCAGTGCTGTGGATCTCTTCCCCTCTGGTTGCTGACATTGCTCTGTATGGCATCTTCTCAGGATGAGTCAGTGACTTCATCGTCCACACCTCGTCTACCACTTCTGCAATCTGACTTGTTGACATAATAACATTAGTTGGTGACAACTGTGTCTCAACATCATCTCCCTTTTGAGACACTAATTGTTGTTCCCCTCCATTGTCTCCTTCTCACCGCAGCTGCTGAAATATTTGGGCATCATGACTCACGAGCTCCTCATGTCCCTCTTGAAACGTGCAGGGCAAGAGGTCAGAATCAATAAATGGAATGTTTGAGTGCGGGATCACTTGTCTCCTGGGACTCTCCATAGTGGGAGGAAAGAGGATTAGGGTGAGGATTACATGGTCCAGACACTTTGCTAGTGAGACTGGACCGTGTGGAAGACAGGGTTGTGCTGGAAAATATGCTAAAAGCCGAGTCTTACATAAAATCCCATCACGTGATGCAGCCGGCCAATCACAGTAATGCCAGTATCTAATATGGCTATGGCATTACCGTGTATGGAGGGCAATCCCGGCAAGTCCATTGGTTGTAAAACATGCTCCAAACATGCTTGGCGCTCAAGCACCAGCGATACCCTATTAAGTAAGGAATGTGCCTGAGCACCCTAATGCTCGATTGTCGAGCAGCAACGATCATGCTTTCTTGCCACTAATCATTGACCATTATGGGTATGCCCTCGCGGTATCCTCATCAGTGTAAGAAATTGTGCCTTTTTTTATCAAACCGCAAATCGAATCTTAAGTTTGAATTTGCATGAAACTGCAAATTTCAGGAAATTTAACTCAAACTCAATTTTCCATAGATCAAGATGCTAATTTATGAATTCTCCACAGTACATTCCTCCTTATATATTATGGTGCCCCCACAGTCCATTCTTCCACCCACATTATGATGTTTCCACAATTTTACAAAAAACAAATTCACCTTGATATGTTTTTGGAGTGTAGAAGGAAACCAGGGCACCTGGTGGAAACCCATGTAAACACGAAGAGAACATGCAAACTCCTTGCAGATGTTGTCCTTGTCTAATTCCTGGGCGGCAGAGCTAACCACTGAGCCATCATGAGTGTGAAAGTAATATAAATGAGAAATTTAAGCCATTTACCTAGTTACGAAGACAGGTCGTGAAATTCTCATTTTTTCCAAGTTTGTAGAGATTTATCTCATGCGTAAAAATGCCATTTTAACGATTTCTTGAAATCAAAGCTGACGGCAGTCTTCGTACACAATCAGCAGAGATGTTAAGGAAGTGGGAGATAATAAATCATACTTTTTTTAATAGCACGGGTACTTGGGGTTGTCTGTTTTATGTCAAAGGATTGATTTACTGTGAATACTATACTGTTAATGGTGAATACAATACTTTCTGTGGTTGAGAGTCCGTTCTGTACATCAAGAGATCCAGTCATAAAAATTCTTCTGAGAAGCTGAGGTATGCGAACAGCACTCAGAAGTCTATACAGCAAAACCCCAACTACGTCATTTGCTAATATTTGTGAAGAACTCATTGGTGGTGCGGTCATTTTAGCTTGTTTACCGGTAAAAGGCAGTTTGCATTCACCTTAAAATCACATCCTTGGGCCTCACAAACTTAAAAAAGGCAACCTAGGAATCAGCAAAACTCATGTGAAGGTCTTTATAAAGGCACCAAGCAAAAGTGAGATGACAGATGAGCCAAGAAATGCTCATTTGTGTTTGTTGGATATGCCGCCGACTTTCCGTATCATGTGTTGCATGGTATTCAACAAAAAGTGGGAAAAAGGGGGTTAAAATTTAAGCAAATCCACTGTAAAATTATTTGGAAAGAATATTTTTCTGTAGTTAAAGCATAAGGATCAATAAAAATAAAGTATTAGTTATGAAAAAGTTATTTTCACTGCCCTAGAATGTGTCCCAATTTGTGACCACTTAAATTTAGCTACGTTCTCTGATATCTCTCGTTCTCAGAAATATTACTTCAGTACCTGACATTTTTGGTGTGGTGCACTGAAGCCCTGAGGCATCTGATAAGATGTTACAGATTAATTAAGTGTTGTGAGCCTTGTTATTAATTTGGGGCATATTATTCCTGCACACCACTCATTAAAACTGTTGTACAAAATGCCAGTCTTAATGAAATGGGCCATAGTCCCTGATTGATCAAGCACTTTTTGTTGTTTTTCTGACATAAAACTGCTTAAAATTGAGCAAACTTTTAGTGCAACTTGTATTTCTGTAAAAATTGTACAACTTTTGGCATTTTTACACCATTTTTGCTCAGCTATGTCCACTGGACAGAGCTTGGGTGAGATCAGGCATGGTTGAGAACACCCGACATATTCATCAAAACTTACACAAGAATGGAGAAATGTATACCAGTCCCTGACTGCTGTACATATCTGGTGGTGGTGCGCTTGGTAGCTGAATTTGACTCATCTTACTCCAGAACACCTATCGTTAAGATTGGTGTAGCAAACACCAGTCTTGATAAATTGGAGCCATGAAGAGTAACCATCTCATGGCAGAGAATCACAAGTTCATGTTTTTTTTTTAAATGGTCATTTTGCATTATGCATTTCAAGATAAGTGGTGCCAGGAGAAAACGCAAGAGGAGATATTATAGTTTAGAAAATCTGAGAAGTCAAAAATATTAAAAAATAATCCAAAGCAAATGTAAGATATTAATATTTATGAATAAAAAATAGCAACACAAAAAATAAATATAAAACCCACATTTCTTTTTTATTTATTCACTTAAACCACAAAGGACCAGTGACTAAACAGCAATGTAGAAGTAATAATAGATAATAAGTTATGGCTGATAGAATGTTGTGAAGAACTTGTCTCCCATTGAGTACATCTGGCACATCATTGGTCAACAATTGCAAAGGGAGCAGCCAGAAGCGGATCTTGATGATCTGTCTAAGCACATTTATTGCGGCAGAACATTTTTCATTTCAAACACCCTCATTGATAGCAGACAAGGCGGTAAGTGCCAGGATTTCTGCATGAAAGGCTCATACTCAATATTGAATAAATCGAGAGTTTGAAAAATTTTAGTTCCATTATTTCAACCGTTTGCACATCAGTGACATGTCTCTTCTCCATCCTGTGATTTCCATAATTTCAAGACTTTTCTTTTTTGTTTTTGCAATTTCAATAATGAATGTATGTTTAAAGTTTATTTTTTGTTCTTTTGTTTTATGTGACCAGGCTCGGACTGGTCCACAGGGGAACAGGAAAATCCTCTGGTGGGCCCCTGTGAAATAGTGCTAATGAGCAGTGCTATTGCACTTGATTCACTATTTGCAGAAAAGGTATCTTTTAATCATTCAGTTTACAAGCTAGCCAAATTAATATTACACAGAAGCAAAAGTAAATGTGCATATTAGGACCAGGTCATTTTTTTCTTGGCTGAACAGTGGGCTATAAGAGTCAATGTTATTAGTGGGCCTTTGCCAACCCATTCCGACACTGTATGTGACTGACAATTTAAGGTCAAATTTTGCCCCTCAATCTTTGAGGGGTTAATATAAAGTCTCGGCTAAGATTTTTTTTCCTTGCACCATGATTGTAATATTGTGAGCTACTGTGGAATTTACATTCAGTGTCTATTCTAATCTCTTTTGGAAATCTGGACAATTTTGGAACAATAAATCAGTGCCTCTCCAATCTTTCATGACTTACAAATATTTGTGCACTTTGTACGCCTTCTATCTAAGCCTGCGGTCTCATTTCAATTTGCAGTACCTCTTTTCCTACACAGTTATATCTATGTACAGTAGTTTCCTATTAAATGATTTAATTCTTGGCAGCTTTCACAAAAAAGGGGAGTACTTGAGCAATTTAAGCCTTTTCTTCCTGGAGGCACAATAGCCAGACAGTTGGAAAGTAAGTCAAGAAGTCAAAATAAACACATTTTTTCATTGGCTCAGTGGGCCAATTGGAAACGGCATCTGAGTTTTTGCTCCTAGAAACATACATGTGTCTGTAACTTCATAAAGATACTTATTACTGAACCAATATACTATACCCCAGACTCCTGACTAATAAACCGTAGAACATTTTAACAGACCTCACCTAGAGTGCAGTGTTCACAAAACATTCATGCAGGACCTTTCAGCAAAAAAATAAAGATGTCAGCAAGAACGTTCACCGTTACGGAGAAATACTCAGCATGATATTCTTCATATAATCTGAGAAGGTCTTAAAAATAAAAGGGGCATTGGGCTCTAAAATATCAGTAATTTCATGGGAGCTCGAAGAGTAAATTCATATCCTGAATAGTCCCTGACACCTCATAGTTAAGGCAAAAGGATTTTTACATCAAATAGGTTCTTTGGGGAAAAAAATGGATTATCGAATTTCAGCAATTTGTACAAGAATAATCTTCATTAAATTTCAAAATAGTTTTTTTGCCGTTTCTGACCAATTTCTTTACTTTTCACATAAGAGGAAAAAGACCCTTCATCAAGACATCATAACACTAGTTCAATATCCCTGACCTCCTAGCCAACACTGCTCTGACGTCACCGCTATGCTTTGCTTTACGGCCGGCCGGCGCTGACACAGTGCAGGGAAGCAGAACGCCGGGGGACGCGACAGACACCGGAATGTAAGTATGTAGTGTTTGTTTTTTTTTACATTTACACTGGTAACCAGGGTAAATATCGGGTTACTAAGCGCGGCCCTGCGCTTAGTAACCCGATGTTTACCCTGGTTACCAGTGAAGACATCGCTGAATCGGCGTCACACACGCCGATTCTGCGATGTCTGCGGGAGATCCAGCGACAAAATAAAGTTCTGGCCTTTCTGCTCCGACCAACGATGTCACAGCAGGATCCAGATTGCTGCTGTGTGTCAAACACAATGATATGGCTATCCAGGACGCTGCAACGTCACGGATCGCTAGCGATATCGTTGTTAAGTTGTTCAGTGTGGAGGTACCTTTAGGCCCCCTAGCCAACATTCTTCCACAAATCTTTGGCCCCTTAGCTAACATTGTCCCGTAAATCTCTGGCACCCTAGCCAACATTGTTACCTAAATCTATGGTCTCTCAGCCAACACTGTTCCATAAATCTCTGTCCCCCAGTTCCGTAAATCTCTTTCCTCTAGCCAACATTGTTATCTAAATCTCTAGCCTCCTAGCCAATACTGTTCCGTAAAACTCTGGCACCCTAGCCAACATTGTTTTGTAAATCTCTGATCCCTTAGCCAACATTGTTCCCTAAATCTCTGGTCTGCTAGCCAACACTGTTCCATAAATTTCCTTTAGCCAACATTATTCCATAAATCTCTAGCGACGCTAGCCAACTGTCATGGTTAGGACAAGGTTATATCTTGTACTCTCAGGGTTAATTTTCTTAGCCTCTCTTTCAAGATGGGAGGGCTATTTATACTCGCTCCTAACCTGGTATCCTTGTCAACTATAGGTTTTTCTGCAGTCTGTATGCTTGACTTCTGTAGTGTGTGCTGGCTTGCTTTGTGTCTTGCTGTTACCTGCTTTATTCGCTTTCCTGGATTACTGACCTCTGGCTTGGCTTCTGACTATTCTCTGACTCTCCCTGTTGGTATCTTGTAATCTCCTGGCTAGGACCTCATCTTGTTTCAATATTCTTTTATGCTTGTCCCTTCTCTGTTTCCCCGGCGTCTGGCTCCGCCCCCTGACCGCCTCCCACTCTGTCACATGATCGTAGGTCCTTTTGCTTTACCTGGTCACTCTGTCTCATGTGGAAGGTCCCGTTGGTGATCAGGTTAGTTACCCGGTGTCTGGTCCAGCTCTGTTGCTGCTGGGTGCAGTTTCCCCTGCAGCATTTATACCCGGGTATCGTGACACCAACATTGTTTTGTAAATCTCTGGCTCACTAGCCAAAACTGTTCCGTAAATTCCTGGCCCCTAGCCAACACATTTCAATAAATCTCTGGCACCCTAGCCAACATTGTTCTGTAAATCTTTAACCCAATAGCCAACATTGTTTCATACATCTCTGTCACCACTGCACTTGATGGTTTAGAGTGCACAGGTTGACCTTTATTTACTGTTAAAATTGCCTACAATGGGCATGTCAGCACCAGAACTTTACCATGGAGCAATGGTAAATGGTCACTTTTCCCGGTGGAGAGATGGCACCAGGATGGACTATGAGAAGAAGCTACGCTACGAGACCACCATCCAGGGTCGCACTATGACTACAGGTATAAGACGAGCTTCTAATGGTGTACTCTGCCGCGATATTGGGTGACCATCTAGGAGGCACTATACCGCTATATCACAAATCATCAGCTCGGCTATACCTTAGGGTGAGCAGCACCCCTTAGGGACTTCGGTACCATTGAGTACGTATGCTGTTTTATTTGTATTTTTACCGCTACTTATATCTACCATGTTAATTAATCATGGCTATTGATATTTATTTATGAACTGTACTATGTGTTATTTTCAGGTAACTGATATGTACTGGTGGATTGTGACATTTATACATAATACTATATAGTCCTGAGTGGGTACAATTGAAATTTTTTCTGTTAATCTGCTCTACCCCCAGTAATAGTGGTTTATACCGTGGGTGGTTATTTGGCCCCATTGGTCTTTTCCTGATACGCAGCCAACCTTACTCTTCCCCTATCTATAGGGTATTGTTATGCAATTGTTTTTGTATTGATAGTTCTTCGTTATTTGATGTTAATGTATTTAATATGTGGTGGTTTAATAAATTTATATCTTGTTAACATATTTGTACCTTCTTTTGCTCTCTATCGGTTAATATGTTTAAAGTTGAAGGGATCACTTTGTGATCATATGTTGGGCTTTTCACTGGTAGATGTTATAAGAAGAAGACAAGCTGGCAGAGGAAGGGTGATGATCTAATGTTTTGCTGGGAAACCATAGATCCTGGCATTTATGTGGATAGACCACTAACCAGTGGAGCATCTTGAAGCTCATAAGTCCCAATGCAGCATCTCCAACAAGGTCCCCAAATATCTCTGATCTTAAGTAAAAACGAAATGCAAGCGCTCAATAGGGTCTTATCCACTTTAAAGGGTTGGTATTTATAAGTAGAGACGAGCGAATATTTCAATGTTTTGTTTGGATTACGTTTGCCAAATTTGCAATATTTACCGATTAATTTGTTGAATATTGGCTAAAAATCCCATTCACATCAATGGGAGGCAAAAACAAACGTATGTACAACACCTAATAATGGCTCCAAATTCTGCCAAAACCCATCAAATGAGGGACAGACACCAGGAAAGTGGCCTCAATTCACCCACAGTACAGATTTAGCATGGTACTGCAGTGATCTTCCAGGCTTGAGGTATCGGGATCCGTGACAGCATTTACAGCTTTCAGTTGAACGTCACAGTAAGACGAGGTGGGTGAGGGATCAGTGTAGGGCCCCTTTGCTGGGAGCCCTGATATCAAATGCAACAACTCTACCTGCTTTCATGCTGATCAACACTCAGGTGGCACAAATATCAGTTTTGCAGACTACCATTTTCAGAAAAATTTAAGGATAGTAACATGGGTAGTTGAGTCCAAGGAAGTGGAGGCCTGATGGTCTTGAAGGCCTACTGCTGCATGCAACATTCATGAAGGAGACCCAACCAGGAGTGTTCACATTTCTAAAAATTATTGGCAGACACCACCAAAGTGGCATCAATTTTACCACAGTATAGATAGTAGAATAGGGACCGACAGGTCTTCCACTACACCCAGTCCAGAAGATGGACACCTAACCAGGAGTGTTCACATTTCCAAAAATTACTGGCAGACACCACAAAAGTTTCATCAATTTCACCACAGTAAAAAATAGTGTAATAGGGACCGACAGGTCTTCCAGTACATCCAATTCAGCAGATGGACACCCAACTAGAAGGGTTCACATTTAAACAAATGAGGGCCTTACACCACAGGAGAGGCATCAATTTGACCACAGTAGAAATAGTATAATAGGGACCGACAGGTCTTTCACTACACCCAATCCAGCAGATGGACACCTAACCAGGAGTGTTCACGTTTTCAAAAATGATTGGTAGACACCACAGAAATGGTGTCAATTTCACCACAGTAAAAATAGTACAAAAGGGACTTAGAGTTTTTCCACTACAACCAATATAGAAGATGGACACCCAACCAGGAGTGTTTACATTTCCAAAATTTAGTGGCAAACACCACAAAAGTTTCATCAATTTCACCACAGTAAAAAATAGTGTAATAGGGACTGACAGGTCTTCCACTGCATCCGATCCAGCAGATGGACACCCAACCAGGAGTGTTCACATTTAAACAAATGAGGGCCTTAGACCACAGAAGTGGCATTAATTTCACCACAGTAGAAATAGTATAATAGGGACCGATTGGTCTTTTCCTACACCCAATCACCCAATGGGTGAGCTTGCCTCGTCATATGGCCGCCACCAGGTTCGCACCGTTATATTGGACGTGGCCTTCCTTGAATGCAGGTTCAGCGGAGACAGCCATTGTTCAAACTCAGCCTGTAGAGCTGTTCAAAGCTATTCAGCTATATGACTGCAATCTCCAAGGCATATCAATTATAAGACTGCCTGATTGCTGTGAGAGCCCTGACTGCACAGTATGGAGGTGGTGAAGGTTCACTCTGCACTGTTGGAATGTGTGTCTCATTAAGGCTACTTTCACACTAGCGTCGGACGTACCGACGCCAGCAGTGAATGCGCCGCACAACGGGGGCAGCGGATGCATTTTTCCAGCGCATCCGCTGCCCCATTGTGAGGTGCAGGGAGGTGGGGGCAGAGTTCCGGCCGCGCATGCGTGGTCGGAAAGGGCGGACCGTCGGCAGCAAAAAAGTTACATGTAAGGTTTTTTGCTCCCGGCAGTCCGCCACAACACGGCCCAACCGTCGCACGACGGTTGCGACGTGTGTCAATGCGTCGCAATGCGTCACTAATGTTAGTCTATGGGGCAAAAACGCATCCTGCAGACAACTTTGCAGGATGCGTTTTTTCCCATAAACGACGCATTGCGACGTATTGAAAAAAACGCTAGTGTGAAAGTAGCCTAAGGCAGAGGTTGAGGATGCAGGTGGAGGCCTCAACCTGTCCCCACAGCCACCAGATTCACCCAGTGACCAGTCAGCAAGATGTAATGCCCTTGGCTATGCTTACTCGTCCAAGTGTCTGTAGAGAATTGCACCCTGGCAGAGATTTTGTCAAGAAACAGGTGATGTTGTCTGTGACATGCTGGTGTAGCACAAGCACAGATTTCTTAGAAAAGTAATGGCGACTAGGTAATTGGTACTGGGGGACTGAGATGGTCATCAGCTTTTAAAAACCGTCTGTATTTACCAGGCGGAAAGGCCGCATTTCTGTGGCCAACAAATTGGAGATGGTGGAGTTCCACCTCTTATCTATGTCATGCGTAGGAGGAAACAATCTTTTATGTGACCACAACTGCAGAACTGGGGGCTGGCTGCAGTGCTGAGACAGGGCGGAGTATGGTGAACCGGACAGACTGCTGGACCATGACAGAGGTGCAAGCGGAGATGTTACCATGGATTGAGAAACTGGTGGTGTGCTCATTCTCTGAGATCTGGTCAAAAACAGCAGGCATGTCTGCTTTCGTTACAGCTGAAGGTGGCCTCTCAGTCAGTGTGATTGGAGCTGGTAAAGATCCCGAGGTTCTGTGGTTGAAGACCTGCATCTCAATAGTTGGTAACAGAGGAGAAGGAAGAAGCAGCAGATGAAATTGATGAGGTGGCTGATGGTTGTTGAGGTCCGCTGTTCCGCATTTTTGTGCAGTGGGATTCCCACAGTAAAGCATGTTGATTGCGCATGTGAAGGTTCATACATATAGTAGTCAAATTATTGCACTTTTTACCTCAACTTTGCAACTTTTTGCAAAGTTGGCAGATTGCATGAGTTGGCTCATCCTTTGCAGTGTCAAAAGGCCCAGGCTAGGCAACCCTTGCCACCCCTGCGAGCTGCAGACCCGCGGACGCTGCTGGTCAGAGGTCACAGATGTGACTGAGGATGCACCTCTCGTCGTGGCTGCATCACTACGTATCTGTGATGTATGGTGCAATGTAACCATCTCATCTTCCTCCTCAGATGACCTACTCAGCTGTGTGCCCCTATGTTCATGCCAACTGGGACACCTCATCATCATCATCCTCTGTGTTATCACATTCCTTGCCATTGGAGTCACCCTCCTCCTTGCCCTGACAGCACAGTACAGTCTGTGTGAGCCTCAGATATATGAGTCTCATCAGGATCATCTCCCCCCAGGGGTTAATGTCTGATGACAAGGGTCGGGATCCTGTTCAGACCATACTTCATCCTGCCTCGGATCCAAGCTTAAAAATTTTGGCCATCGGTGCAGATTACCTCCTCTTGACTCTGCAAAGCTTTTCAGTACATTTATGATGAACATGGCATAGAATGTGTGAACAGCTCTTCAGACTCACCCATTTGTAGTTCCATACAGTCAGTTGAATGGTTGGATAGTTGGGATGCGGGGGGAATTAAGGGGACTTTTGGTGCCACCTCTGTTGGTTGTACTGGGTGTGATATTGAGGTGGCGGAAGAGGAAGAGAGGCCACTTGAAGCTGCAGTTGCCATCAACTCGAGTACATAATCTTTCGGGGTATCACCGACAAGGTGTATCGCTGTGCGCCTGCCAAGGAAAGGTAGTGGTGTAGCCCGTCCAGTAATATAAGTTGTCAATTGTCTTTGCATAGGAAGTGATGTTGCTTCACTAGTACTTTCACAAACATTACCACCTACCCCACGTACACCTTTAACACCAAGCCTAATTCCCCTTCCACCATGGCCTCGCTTTTTCCCAGTCATGTTGATCAGATAGTGTGGTAGGAGCACAGTATTAGCAACAATAAATTAGATTTTAAACTCTGTACCACTTCTGCAAACAGCTGAATTTCAGTGACAGTAAATTCAAAGATGAAATATGGCGTGCTGTATCGTGTTAGTCACAGAAAAAATAATTGTTTGAGTGTGAATGAGGCATGAATGACAAAGAAGTTATGCTGCAAACTAGAAGTTGGGCTACAAAGTCAAGTCCCCTACTGTATGACGTTAATAACAGAAGACATTTTTGTGGCCTATGGATCAGTCCTCTATAACACACTAGATGCTAAAACTATTTAAAAGTCAGGTCCATACCTGTATGCCATTAATACCAGAAGAATTTTTTGTGGCCTATGGATCAGGCCTCTATAATACACTAGATTTTACAAACTATTTTAAAGTCAGGTCACTTACTGTATAATGTTAATAGCAGAAGACTTTTTTGTGGCCTATGCATCAGGCCTTTATAACATAGTAGATGCTACAAACAATTTTAAAGACAAGTCCCATACTGTATGTCGTTAATAAATGAAGAATTTTTTGTGGCCTATGGATCAGGCCTGTATAACACACTAGATGCTACAAACTATTTAAAACTATGGTTACACTCCTGTCAGCTACCCAAACAATGTACAAGTACCCTTCCATGAAAGTTTGATTCCCTAACGGCAGTGCCTCTGTCAGCAGGATAATGGTCGGTCTGGAATGGTTTGAGGAACAAAATATCAAGGTGATGATTAGTAGTCTTCAACTTCACCAGATCTCAGTTCGATCAATCGTTTTTAGGATGTACTGGAGAAACAAGTCGAACCCCAGAACTTAAAGGGTAACCAATGGTCTAAATTATTTTTCATAAATCAATAGTACACGTAAAAATAACGTTATTTGTTAGTTATCTTTGTTAGTAGATTCTATGGAGAACTGCAATTGTTATTTTAGGACAACTTTCCGAAGAATGTCTGTGTCTGCCTCTAGCTCCTCCCTTCTCCATGGAATATTCTAAGCACCAATTGTCATCTCCTAGCTTAGTAATGGGGAAATCTGTCTTCAGTGAATACAAATTTTCTCCTTACTGAGATAGGAGAAAACAGTTGTTGCTTATGACGTTCTATGGAGAATTGTAACTGTCATTTAAGGAGAATCTGCAGCATAGTGTCTGAGAATGCTTTTAGCTCCTCCCTCTTCCATAGAATGTTATAAGCACCAACTGTTGTCTCCTATCTCAGTAATGGGAAAATTTGTTTACACTGAATACAGATTTTTCTGAGTTTGTTCATGAACTGAGCATGAAAGGTGGAGAAAGAAGCAGATTTCTTGGATGAAATATATTACAAATTTTATAAAATTAAAATATCAGTTGCTCTATGAAATACAACTGTCATTTCAGGAGAACTTGCAGTAGAATGTCTGTGTCGGCCTCTAGCTCCTCCCTCTTCCATAGAATGTTCTAAGAACCAACTGTCATCTCCTATCTCAGTAATGATGAGATCTGTCTTCTTCACTAAATACAGATTTTACCCATGAAATGAGCATGATAGGAGGAGAAAGAAGCAGTTCTCTCTAATAACATATATTATGAAGTTTCTTATTTTCATGTGCACTGTTAATTTATGGAGAAAAAAAATAAAAATGACAGCTACTTTTAGGTGTAACTGTTTTTTCAGGAGAACTTGCAACAGAATGTATGTGCCTGACTCTAGTTCCTCCTTTCTCCATAAAATTTTCTACACATCAACTGTCATCTCCTATTTCGTTGAATACAGATGATACCCGTGAACTGAAAATGATAAGCGCAGGAGGAGAAATAAGCAGATTTCTCTGATAAGATATAATACAATGTTGCTCATTTTCATTTGTACTATTGATTTATAAAATTAAAATTAAAATGACGCTTACTCTTTAAATGATCTACTGACAGATATCAGCGGATCTGTAAGTGGTTTGTTGGAGTCCATGCCTCGATGGGTCAGAACTGTTTGGTATCAGGACTGCGGCCTGCTCAATATTAGGCTGATCAGTGTATATTTTAAGTTTATTATTAATTTTTTCAAAGAAATGTCATCTCGTACATTTGTGAATGTCTCCTCGCTAATACTGCAGAAGTGTCTATGAAATGCACTGGGCTGGAGCCTCTTAATAAAGTAGCACCATTCTCGGTCTGTGATGGAAACCTGAGTAGGTCAAGTTGAACATATATATATATTATTTTTTCAAATTTGGTTAAATTCAACAACATGGCATTAGAAGGCACAGCCATGTCTGCAAGAGGAGGTGAGCCGAGGGAATTACGCGAGGAGGGAGCGCTCCCCATTCCAGTCCATTAGCCGTCCGCTCGCATTCCTCATAGACAGATGCCTCTCTTGTGATTGACACATTATTGAGAAGGTATTTAGAGAAACATTTGCAGACACATGATACAGACAGACATTTAATTTTCGGAGGTCAGCGTTCATCAGGTGAAGTGCTCGTCTTTCTAAAGCTATCATGCTTCAAAATCATTAGTTCCCACGTCTGGTTCATGACAGACGTCTCAACAAAAAGGGCTGAGAAAAAATGATGGCTGATGCGTCTTTTATATATTTATGCTCTAGGTGTAAAATGCAACCATATCTCAAAGCAGTGTCAGAAAGAAAGAACCATCATCGTACAGTTGTGCTCAAAAGTTTACATACCCCGGCAGAATTTTTGCTTTCTTGGCCTTTTTTCACAGAATATGAACGATAACACCAAAACTTTTTCTACACTCATGGTTAGTGGTTGGGTGAAGCCATTTATTGTCAAACTATTGTGTTGTCTCTTTTTAAATCATATTGACAACCCAAAACATTCAAATGACCCTGATCATAATTTCACATACCCTGGTGATTTTGATCTGAAAACATGCACAGAAGTTGACACAAATGGGTTTGAATGTCTACTGAAGGTAACATCCTCTCCTGTGACCTGTTTGCTTGTATTCAGTGTGTGTGCATAAAAGCTGAGTGAGTTTCTGGGATCCAGACAGACTCTTCAGAATCTTTCATCCAGCCACATGACATTTCTGGATTGTGAGTCATGGGGAAGGCAAAACAATTGTCAACCTTTCTATGGGAAAAGGTAGTTGAACTATATAAAACAGGAAAGGGATACAAAAAGATATCCAAGGAAATGATAATGCCAGTCAGCAGCGTTCAAACTGTGATTATCAAATGGAAAAACAGGGGCCCTGCAAAAACAAAACCACAGTCAGGTAGACCAACAAACATGTCGTCCGCAACTGCCAGGAAAATTGTTCGGGATGCAAAGAAAAACCCACAAATAACATCAGCTGAAATACAGGACTCTCTGAAAACTAGTGATATAACTGTGTCAAGTTGCACAATAAGGAGGCACTTGAAGAAAAATGGGCCGCAAAGTATCTCGCCTACAATACGCACAACTGCACAGAGACAAGTCTCAAAACTTCTGGAACAATGTAATTTGGAGTGATGAATCCAAAATTGAACTTTTTTGCCACAACCATAAACGTTACATTTGGAGAGAGCTCAACAAGGCCTATGACGAAAGGAACACCATTCCTACTGTAAAGCATGGAGGTGGATCGCTAATGTTTTGGGTATGTGTGAGCTACAAAGGCACATGAAACTTGGTCAAAGTTGAAGGAAAGATGAATGCAGCACATTATCAGCAAACACTGGAGGCAAATTTGCACTCATCAGCCCGGAAGCTGCGCATGAGACGTACTTGGATGTTTCAACATGACAGAGATCCAAAACACAAGGCCAAGTCGACCTATCATTGGCTACAGCAGAACAAAGTGAAGGTTCTGGAGTGGCTATCTCAGTCTCCTGACCTCAATATCATTGAACCACTCTGGGGAGACCTCAAGCACGCAGTTCATGCTAGACAGCATAGGAATTTACAGGAACTGGAGGCTTTTTGCCAAGTAGAGCGGGCAGCTTTACCATCTGAGAAAATAAAGAACCTCATCCACAACCACCACAAAAGACTTCAAGCTGTTATTGATGTTAGAGGGGGCAATACACGGTATTAAGAAATGGGGTATGTGAGCATTTGATCATGGTCATTTGGATGTTTTGGGTTATCATTATGATTTAAAAACAGAAAACAAAGTAGCTTGACAACTAATGGCTTTATCCAACCTCTAACCATGAGTGGTTTTGGTGTTATCATTCATATTCTCTGAAAAAAGGCCAATCATTCGAAGAGCAGACTTATAAAATTATATAACTGATAAAAATCTAATCTCATGAAGTGTCGCCACTATGGGGCATATTTACTAAAGGCTCATTCAGACATATGTGTAAAATTGGTCCGATCTCCGACTGACTACGGATCTCCTGACCTGAGGGTGCAAGCTGCATAGAAATATATGAAGCCGTCAGGAGAGATGCAGTCAGTCCATGCATCCTAGTCTGAGATCGGACCAATTTGCATGTACTTCTGAATGAGCCCTTACATGCCAGTCTCTACACTAGTCTTGAAAAAGACTTGGTCAAATTATGTAAAAGAAAAAAATGACAGGGGATTCAATGGATTAGGCGTAAAGTGAGTATAACTGTACTTTTGTATTTCAAATAGGAGTCTGTGTCAAAAAAGGGGGAACCCACGGCATTTTTTAAAAATTATTTATTTAAATAATTTTAAAAAAATGTAGTGGGACCCCTCTATTCTTGATAACCAGTCATGATAAAACTGACATCTGAAAGTTGCAGTCCACAGCTGTTAATTTTGCCTGCACTGATTGTCAAAAATAGAAGAGACCACTAATTTTTTAATTATTTATTTATAGCACAGGGGATAAATACTCCCATCAGCGGCGCAGATGACAGAGTGGCAAACAACAGATGTTCGGGCAGCCCATTCTTCTGAATGGGTTCCAGGTTTGGGTAGCGAACCAAACTTTTTTTTTTTAATGCTCGACCAAACCCGCCAGAGCCGAGGTTCGCCCATCATTACTTGTGAATCCTATGAATACTGCTGGCACAAAATAGGGTCTTATCCAAGACAATTAGGGTTAATACAATTAGACTATACTCACCAGATAAAGCTATTATTATAGCATGTAGGATTATCCGCTGCAGCAGATCCACAGGTCCAAAAAAGACCAGACTATAGGAAACACATGGGTGAGCGTGGATATAATCTGTACTGCTGAATAACTGAAAGTCTGAACATATTCACATAAAGAAGTGTGGTTTATTCTACGCGTTCTATGACTTCTTCATCAGGAAGTAGCACAAACATACAGATACAGGCACATTACAGCTTTAAATAGACAAAAAATTAAAATCTCGCCGCCAAAGTGATCACCTGACAAACAGCCAATGTCAAAGTTCATAGACAAAATACATTCACAGTTTGACCAGAAATAATAGCAGAAAAAAAATTGTTATTGTTACATGGTATTAATGTAATTTTCTTTCCTTGTAGCAACAAAACGAAAAATAAAGATGAAACAAAAAAAGAAGAGGAAAAGAGAAAATTGCAAGAAAGAATAGGATGAAAACTTGTTCTCTGAAATGAACATAGCTGACAAGTGCCTTTCCCGATATATTTGTACATGAGCTAAAGTGACTGATGAAAACCAATGAGAGAATTTTACTATTATAAAAACACATATTGACATAAACTTTAATCCATGATAAAAAATATGATAAAAGTAGTATTTAAAAACACGATTGATCATTTAATAAATAATATACAGTATGTCTGGACGTGTGTCAAGCTTATCTAGATCCTTCTGAATCCTTTCTCTGTCTTCTCTTGTGTTAGCTATCTCTCCTAGCTTTGCATCATCTGCAAATTTAATTTGTTTACCTTCAGTTCCCTTAGCTAGATCATTTCTAAAAATGCTGAACAACACTGGGGACAAGACAAAGCCCTGTGGTAACCCCACTTAAATCACTCTTCCATTTGGATGTGCAACCATTTATTACCACTGTTTAAGTACGATCACTGAGCCACCTAACCGTAGCCTTTTCAATCCTATACTTGGTCATTTGTTTCAAAAAGGATAGTATGAAATGCTTTGCTAATGTCGAGATATACTATATTTACCGCATCTCCCTGATCCACCCAGTCAGTGATTCATCATAGAAGGAAATTAGATTAGTCTGGCATGACTTGTTTGCTACAAATCCATGCTGGCTCTGGCTAATTACTGTATTCTTATCCATGTACTTACATACATGCTGTTTAATAATTTGTTCAAAGATCTATCCTGGTATAGAAGTAAGGCTCACTGGCCTGTGATATCCTGGCTCTATCCTCTTTCCTTTTTTGAAGATAGGGACAACATTTGCTCTTCTCCAATCTTCTGGGACTTCTGTTCTCCCAGATTTTTCAAAGATTCTGGCTAGTGGTTCTTCAATTTCCTGTGCAATCTCTTTTAGGACCCTAGGATGTAATTCATCTGGACCAGAAGATTTACATGAATTTACATTAGCTAAGAGTTCCCTCGCCATCTCTCTGTTTATAGATAGTGTGGATTCTTTAATCCTTTGATGGCATAGTGAAGATCAGTTGATGTTACAATTGCTTTCTTAGAGATCACAAATGCAAAATAAGAATTTAAAAGTTCGGGATTCTCAACATCATTTATGACCACTTTACCCTTTTCATCCTGTAAAAATCCTATGGCATCTTTGACTTTTCCTTTGCTTTTGACATACGCCCAAAATTCTTTTTTACTGCTTTTGGTCTCCTTTGCAAGCCTTACTTCGTTACTGGCTTTAGCTCTTCTAATTCTTGCTCTGCATTCCTGCAGATAGCATTATACTTTTCTTTAGATATGTCCCCCTATTTCCATCTTTACATTTTTTTTTTCTTTTTAACAGGTAAATAAGTTCTGAGTTCATCCATCCTGGTCTCTTTAAATGCCTCCAATTCTTACTTCTTTTCAGATTGTTACCAATTGTGCAGTGAGAATTTCATTTAGCAAAATTTTCCATCCTCCTTGGACATTTCTGTCCTTTAGAACATTCAAAATAAACTTGTCAGATAAATGAATGTCACTATAGAGTATATTTCATCCAATTTTTCATGTTGAAATTGAGATATGATGAAATAGTGGCTCCAGAGCTGAATAAATGACTTTTTTTTATTTTGCCTCTACTTTGCAGAAATATTAGCAATCAAATAGTTGCACCTACTGACTTAGCTTTAGTTAAGTTCAAGCGGGTGTTACGTTTTCACTGGGGCCGTGTACTTCTGCCTCCCGTATAACGCTGACCAATCAAAAGAGGCGGTAACAGAGAAGGGCAGAAGGTTCTGTGATGGTGTTATCAAGGTCATATGAACAGAGACTAAATAAGCACTGAAGATATGTTACACAGCACAGAAGAATTGAACACAGTTAATATTTCCACAGTATTTTTGCGGTGTTTTTCACCCAATCAAATTAATTGGAAAAAAAAAGAAATCAAAAGTGCACAAAAATTGTGTAAAAAATGTTTGAAAAATGTGAGATTGAGATTCCTTAACCAGCTGTCAGCAGATGCAGGTCTTTACAGCTATAGAAGACTTTGATTTGGCTCAATATTGTAAGTCATGTGTCAGGGCTCGGTAAAGGGTCAGACATTGATTTGAAAGGTAGCATGGCACAGTATGTGGCACTGGAGCATTGCCTGGTCTAAAAGTTACCTGCTGGTCTCCAATAGAGGATACAGTACTCTGTAGAATTTTTTGCAGTCAGGCTTTCAATCATACAGTGAAGAATCAGATATATCCTCTATTTATTGGAGTGCTAGTTCACATGGAGAAAAAGATCATGACTGCCTTTATGGAATACACTGCTTTTACTTGTATGGGGTCATAGTTTAGGCCATGCTCAAGTGTACAATTCTTCCATGGTCTATGTTAAGAGATACTCCCAACAGAGAAAGTGAATTTTTGTACATAGTATAGGTTGCGAACGTCATGAAAACAATAATTGTTCACGAACACCAGTGGTTATCTTTTTTTATTGCAGGACCCCTTTGGCATTTTCTTTAAAGAAATTTTAGCTACAAGAATTAGTTTCCCCACTTGGGGAAAATAAATATTTAATTTTGCAAGTTTTAACACCTACTAAGAATGGAGAGGTCTAACATATTTATTGTAGTACACTTCAACTGTGAGTGACAGAATCTTTTAAAAAAATCCAGAGAATCATATTGTATGATTTTTACATAATTAATTTTAATTTTATTGCATGAACTAAGAATTTGATACAATAGAAAAACAGAACTAAATATTTGGTACAGAAATCTTTTTTTGCAATTACAGAGGTCAGGCGTTTCCTTCAGTTCTTGACCAAGTTTGCACACACTGGAGCAGGGATTTTGTGCCCACTCCTCCATACAGATCTTCTCCAGATCCTCCGGGTTTCGGAGCTGTCACGGGGCAACATTGAGTTTCAGCTCCCTCCAAATAAGTCCTATAGGATTCATGTTTGGAGACTGGCTAGGCCACTCAAGGACCTTGAAATGCTTATTATGGAGCCACTCCTCAGTTGCCTTGACTGTGTGTTTTGGGTCATCGTCATGCTGGAAGACCCAGCCACAACCCATCTTCAATGCTCTTACTGAGGGAAGGAGGTTGTTGGCCAAAATCTCGTAATATGATCCCCATCCATCTTCCCTTCAATACGGTTGTCCTGTCCACTTTGAAAAAAAAGCACCCCCACAGTAAGATGTTTCCCCCACCATGCTTCATGGTTGGAATTGTTCTGATCCTTCTTCTTCCTCCAAATATGGAGAGTGGAGTTTATACCTAAAAGTTCTATTTTGGTCTCATCTGACCAAATGACTTTCTCCCATGCTTCCTCTGGATCATCCAGATGGTCATTGATGGACTTCTTATGGGCCTGGACATGTGCAGTCATGAGCAGGGGGACCTTGCGTGCCCTGTAGGATTTTAATCCATGGCAGCGTAGTGTGTTACTAATGGTAATGTTAGAGACTGTGGTGCCAGCTCTCTTATGGTCATTAACCAGATCCTCCCATATAGTTCTGGACTGATTCCTGAGCTGAGGCGAGATCTTGCATGGAGCCCCAGACTGAGGGAAGTTGACAGTCATCTTGTGTTCCTTCCATTTTCTAATAATTGTGCCAACAGTTGTTGCCTTCTCACCAAGTTGCTTGCCTATTATCCTGTAGCCCATTTCAGCCTTCTACAGGTCTATAATTTTGTCCCTGGTGTCCTTAGACAGCTCTTTGGTTTTGGCCATGGTGGAGAAGTTGGACTGTGATTGATTGATGATTAAGTGTGTGGACAGGTGTCTTTTATTATTTATTATTTATGTCTTTTATACAGATAACAAGTTCAAACAGGTGCAATTAATACAGGTAATGAGTGCAGAATAGGAGGGGTTCTTAAAGAAAAACTAACAAGTTTATTAGAGACAAATTTCTTGCTATTTGGTAGGTGATCAAATACTTATTTAAAGGGAACCTGTCAGCAGGATTGTGCACAGTAACCTACAGACACTGTCAAGTCAGCGGCGTTATACTGATTAAAATGATACCTTGGTTGATGAAATCCATATTGTGATTGTTGTTTAATCTTTATTTTCAGTTTTCAGTAAATTATATGCTCGTGCCTGTGGGGGGGGGTCCTCATGTGGTATTAGGTATTCACCCGTATGGCTTCTGACAGTTCATTGATCCCTCACTGATCTGCCTCCTATTTTACATAATGAATTTTATACTTATCTTGAAAAGAAAAATTCCCCCCCTTCTGCAGATAGGCACCGAAAAATCCCCCTTCCCTTCTGCAGATAGACGCCGGTGGCGCCATCTTGCTAGAGAAAAAGCAAATTGTCTTCACTAAGATGGTGGGAGAACCACATGAAAACCCCCACAGGCCACCCAGGAGCACGAGAATATCATTAAGTCAAAACTGAAAATAAAGATTATACAAGAACCACAAGACAAATTTCATTACCAGGTATCATTTTAATCATTATAACGGCGCCGACCTGACCCTGTCTGTATGTTACTGAGCGCAATCCTGCTGATAGGTTCCCTTTAATGCAATAAAAATTTAATTATTTTAAAATCATACAATCTGATTTTCTGTTTTTATTTTTAAATTCTGTCTCTCACAGGTGAAGTGTACCTACAATAAAAAACAGACCTCTCCATTCTTTGCAGGTGGGAAAACGTGCAAAATAGGCAGTGTATCAAATACTTATTTTCTCCACTGTAGGACTATATTTTATTAGGTAAAATAAAAATAGCACATCTAACACAGCTTTAGAAGCAAAAAGCATCCCAATTTTTACCATGGTGAGAAATAAAGGACAAAGACATTCTCTGATTTCATGGACCTACAAAACCCACCTGAAACAGTTTTTAGGGTTCAGCACTCAATTTCAATAGGATTCCCCATTTAGGACCCCATATTATTAGTTAAAGCAATGATCCCATCTTGCATATCACTCAAAGGATCCAAACTTTTCACATTGTAAGGAGTGGAAGACACGGACAGGGCCAGCATCAGCACCCGGTGCACCCGAGCAGGTGCCAGGACCTTGAGCAGGTGGGTCTATCAGGGACATCGGCGCGCTATGGTGGCCTATTGCTTGTGCCAGTAAAGCTGCCGCGAGTGGCCCCTCGCCCACTTGCGATACTTACCACTGAATATATGGGGCCCATTATATACTGTATGGAGCATTATATGGGGTTCATTATTCTGTATGGAGCACTATGTGGTGCCAATAATAGTGTATGGAGCAAAATAAGGGGCTCATTTTTCTGTATGGCGCACTATGTTGTACCCATAATACTGTATGGAGGACTATACTGTCTGGTTTCTGAGCTATTATAGAAATTACAATAGATATTACTCATGTAATGTAAGAAGTAAGTGAAATCTTAGCATTGTACTATCGCTATATTTCTCTGCCGTCTCTGAGCGTAATGAATTGTGGTATGTGTTAAAGGGGCCCACTGAGACTCCTTCACCTGGGGCCCACGAAAACATGGAGCCGGCTCTGGACACAGACATTCACAAGCTTGCATACCCATCCAGGCTGTCCATTACAAGTTTTTTAGTTTGAGATACTCTATAATATGATTCCCTACTTGGGACTCTTTTTTTTAATCCAAAAAAACCCTTCCATTTTGCACGGCTCTACAAGAGTCACAACTTTTACTATTGAATATGCAAATTGCCTCTTCTGAGAAAAAGAGGACTTAAACTCTATAGCGCCACCTGTTGGAAGTAACGATCCTACAAGTCACAATCAACTCTTTAACGAGTCGTGCAATATGACTTAGGATTAAAGCCAAATCAGTATCTCAATTCGCAGACATGGTGTTTCGGGCTGTTGTAAAGAATTAAGGAGACAGATTTTCTTTGATTTCATTGACCCACCTTAACCAGTTTTATGGTAAGTCATTTAATTTCTAATGGGATTCTTCATCAAGGACCCCATCTGAATAACTAAAACAAAAATTCCATCTCGCAAGGTTTTTAAAAGATCTCAACTTTTCTCACTATGAGGAAAGGAGGACACAAGCATCCACAAATTTCAATACCCAAGCAGTCCCTCTATGACCATTTTTTTAGGTTGCAGTTCTCTAATTGTAGTAGGATTCTCCATTTAGGATACTCTTTTCTCATCTAAAACAATATCTCTTATCTTCACTGCTCTACAAGGATCACAACTCTCCCCAATGTGAGAAATGGAGGAAGGCACAGATACCTTTGAACTTCAATATTCAGCAAGGTTCTCCATGACCAGTTTTTGGAATAAGCTACTCTATTTCCAATGGGATTTTCCACTTAGGACCCTTTCTTGTTATTTGGACTATTTTGAAGGTTGGAGGACACAGCTACTCCTTGACTTAAATATCTATTTAGTGATGAGATGTAGCCACCACAAAGGCTATCAAGTTTCTAATGATCAGATTATCTTTTTTTTTTTTTAATTGAAAATTGAATTGATTTTCCCAAATGTATTTATGTAACGTGATTTATGGCTGGTCCAAATGATTTTGGTCTGACGTGGTAATATCTGACACCACCCTATAGCACATGGATTCATTTCGAAGCACGTACCTCAACAGAATGTAAAAACTAAATATATTTAGTGATGAGATGTAGCCACCACAAAGGCTATCAAGTTTCTAATGATCAGATTATCTTTTTTTTTTTTTAATTGAAAATTGAATTGATTTTCCCAAATGTTTTTATGTAACGTGATTTATGGCTGGTCCAAATGATTTTGGTCTGACGTGGTAATATCTGACACCACCCTATAGCACATGGATTCATTTCGAAGCACGTACCTCAACAGAATGTAAAAACTATGCCAAGTGCTTTTCACCTCTTGTTTAGGTCACAGCTATGCCAATGTTTGTTATGTAAATCAATCTATTCCTTAGGAGAGGAGATGTCTACTATTACTTGTGTCTGCAATGAAACCCAGGGTTTGTGCTCCATAACACTGCACGCTCCATCTGTCGCCACCCCAATTAGGCATGGTCTTCAAGCTATGCACCAAATTCATTACCAAGGTATTGGCCGAGTGGATGCGAAAAATGTGACTTATTTTTCCTCTTGAATCAATCTGAACAAAATCCTTTTCTTTCTTCCTTCATTTCCACCCCCCCAACCTCCTCCTTTTTATTTTATTAGGTCAGCACAGGCAGCCAGACGGTAGCTGTGTCTTTTGGCAAGCGGTCTAATTTAATAAAGCATCACCTTTCAAAGTAGAAAAAAAACAGTACAACTTGGACAACGGTAACATCACCTCAGCACGAAATATATTCCACTCTTGGTTTGTGTTTTTTGGACAAGCCCAGCTTAGGGTGGTTGTTATCCCAAGACTGTGCCACCAGCGTCGGAATTAATAATGTAAACCTAGGGTCCTGCGCTTGATTGACAACTTGGATTCTCCTAATACCCCTTAGTGGCTCCTCTATCACGGTCACAAGTTAAGATTTATTTTGACAAGTTCTGTTGGGTTAACAAGACAGAGATCTTTATAGGCGGGTATCTCATGATGAAATATCTGGGATAGATTAAGAAGAGCTGTCGGAATTGCTACCAGGAAAACAGAAAAAAATCAGGAGGTGGTGGTAGGGTGAGGGTGAAATCGGACTTGGTTTTAATTAAGCGATTATGTTCCTTAATAGGAAGTATCTGTGCCTTTGTTCTTGCAGACAGTAACAAAGTGTGGAATGTAAACATGTGAATTAAGGTATAGGAGCTCCCACTTCATTTTGTTGAAGTGACGGCTTCGGTTTCACCGGTCCATGAGTGAGAGATTAACTGGAATTCCTGATTGAGCATTTGGGAATCAGGTGCGCTCTGACACCGCAGCATACGATTGGGTTTGATCATGGATTTCCTGATACATTGTAGCTCCCGGTCTGTGATGGTTTAGGAAAGAGCAGGAATTCATTGCGAGGATATGGAGCGTGTCGAAAGTTATGGAGCGCTACCGGAGGAAGTATCGGCTAAAGAGGTGAAAAAGACAGAAATGTTAGGTGATCGCTGATGACTCTTAATTGGAAAAGGAAATCTTCTTAAATAAGTTTGGGAACAAATATAAATTGGATGTTATCATACAGCTCCAAAAAGGCAGAACCTGCTTTATTGCTAAGTAGCAATTACATGTCTGGAAAAATGGCAGAAAGTGGGAAGTTAATCACAGCCATAATAAGGGGATCTTGTTGACACCGTTTTGGATGATGGTCCATTTGATGGAATAAATTGCACCCTCATTACTTAATCATCTTATATTAACTTTTCTATATACAGGATCAACAGGTTAATTATGGGAAAGTGGCTATTAGTCTATGAAGAGAACAGGATTCTGGGCACAATTTGTCTTTAATTTGGATGTACTATATATTTTCTGAGCTGCAGGATTTTTTTGCATCCTCCTATGACAAACAGTCATCCGGAATTGATGGATCTTTTACTTTACTCAAATGTCTAAACCCTAAATAACCCTACATACTATGGATAACACCATATACCACACTACATATAAAGTCAGAGTGTCAATAGATAGATAGATAGATAGATAGATAGATAGATAGATAGATAGATAGATAGATAGATAGATAGATAGATATGAGTTAGATGGAAAGATATGAAATAGATAGATAGATAGATAGATATGAGATTGATAGATAGATATGGGATAGATAGATAGATAGATAGATAGATAGATAGATAGATAGATAGATAGATAGATAGATAGATATGAGATTGATAGATATGGAATAGATAGATAGATAGATAGATAGATAGATAGATAGATAGATAGATAGATATTGGATAGATAGATAGGTAGATAGATAGATAGATAGATAGATAGATAGATATGGGATAGATAGATAGATATGGGATAGATAGATAGATAAATATGGGATAGATAGATAGATATGGGATAGATAGATAGATAGATAGATAGATAGATAGATAGATAGATAGATAGATAGATAGATATTGGATAGATAGATAGTTAGATAGATATGGGATAGATAGATATGAGATAGATAGATATGAGATAAATAGATAGATATGAGATAAATAGATAGATATGAGATAGATAGATAGATAGATAGATAGATAGATAGATAGATAGATAGATAGATAGATAGATAGATATGAGATAGTTAGTAGTGAATAAGGAGCTATTTTATTTAGCCCATGATGGCAACGTTTCGGTTCAGTGTAGCGAACCGTTTATGAGATAGATAGATAGATAGATAGATAGATAGATAGATAGATAGATAGATAGATAGATAGTTTCATTCTTTGGGCCCACTATGTAGCTACATAGAAATAAATACAAGACCATCAATTGTGTGGTAAAACACGCTAATATCAGGGTATAAGATAAGGTAGTACATGTCTTAATTATGTAGCAGGGGTTGGGGTAGAATCATAGAGGGGTAGCCCCCTCATAGAATATAATGTCGCCCCCTCAGAGAATATAATGTAGCCTGTTATGACCTGGTGGTCAGGACAATAATGGACCTGGTGGTTAAGAGCACACGGAATGACCTGATAGTTACTAATAATATAGGACGAGCTCTGAGACGTGGGAACTCTGCTGACCGCAATCCCTAATCCTATCACACACACTAGAAATAGCCGTGGAGCGCTCCTGACGTTCCCTAGGCGCCTCGTCACAGCCTAAGGAACTAGCTAGCCCTAAAGATAGAAAAATAAAGCCTACCTTGCCTCAGAGAAATTCCCCAAAGGAACAGGCAGCCCCCACATATAATGACTGTGAGTAAAGATGAAAATTACAAACACAGAGATGAAATAGATTTAGCAAAGTGAGGCCCGACTTACTGAACAGACAGAGGATAGGAAAGGCAGCTTTGCGGTCAGCACAAAAAACTACAAAAAGACCACGCAGAGGGCGCAAAAAGACCCTCCGCACCGACTCACGGTGCGGAGGCGCTCCCTCTGCGTCCCAGAGCTTCCAGCAAGCAAGACAACAATCAAAATAGCAAGCTGGACAGAAAAATAGCAAACCAGAGAAAAACAAGCAGGATCTTAGCTTCTGCTGGGAAGACAGGTCACAAGAACGATCCAGGAGTGAACTAGACCAATACTGGAACATTGACAGGTGGCATGGAGCAATCATCTAAGTGGAGTCAAATAGAGCAGCCAGCTAACGAATTAACCTCGTCACCTGTGGAAGGAAACTCAGAAGCCGCAGCTCCACTCACAACCACCAGAGGAAGCCCATGGAAAGAACCAGCCGAAGTACCATTCATGACCACAGGAGGGAGCTTGACAACAGAATTCACAACAGTACTCCCCCTTGAGGAGGGGTCACCGAACCCTCACCAGAGCCCCCAGGCCGACCAGGACGAGCCAAATGAAAGGCACGAACCAGACCAGCAGCATGAACATCGGAGGCAAAGACCCAGGAATTATCTTCCTGACCATAACCCTTCCACTTGACCAGGTACTGGAGTTTCCGTCTCGAAATACGAGAATCCAAAATCTTCTCCACCACATACTCCAACTCCCCCTCAACCAACACCGGGGCAGGAGGATCAACGGATGGAACCACAGGCGCCACGTATCTCCGCAACAATGACCTATGGAATACATTATGGATGGCAAAAGATGCTGGAAGGGTCAAACGAAACGACACAGGATTGAGAACCTCAGAGATCTTATACGGACCAATGAAACAAGGCTTAAACTTAGGAGAGGAAACCTTCATAGGAAAATAATGAGACGACAACCAAACCAAATCCCCAACACGAAGTCGGGGACCCACACAGCGCCGGCGGTTAGCGAAACATTGAGCCTTCTCCTGGGACAATGTCAAATTGTCCACCACATGAGTCCAAATCTGCTGCAACCTATCCACCACAGTATCTACACCAGGACAGTCCGAAGACTCAACCTGCCCTGAAGAGAAACGAGGATGGAAACCAGAATTGCAGAAAAACGGCGAAACCAAAGTAGCCGAGCTGGCCTGATTATTAAGGGCGAACTCAGCCAAAGGCAAAAAGGACACCCAATCATCCTGATCAGCAGAAACAAAGCATCTCAGATATGTTTCCAAAGTCTGATTAGTTTGTTCGGTTTGGCCATTTGTCTGAGGATGGAAAGCCGAGGAAAAAGACAAATCAATGCCCATCCTAGCACAAAAGGCTCGCCAAAACCTCGAAACAAACTGGGAACCTCTGTCCAAAACGATGTTCTCCGGAATGCCATGTAAACGAACCACATGCTGGAAAAACAATGGCACCAAATCAGAGGAGGAAGGCAATTTAGACAAGGGTACCAAATGGACCATCTTAGAGAAGCGATCACAAACCACCCAAATGACCGACATCTTTTGAGAGACAGGGAGATCCGAAATAAAATCCATAGAGATATGCGTCCAGGGCCTCTTCGGGACCGGCAAGAGCAAAAGCAACCCACTGGCACGAGAACAGCAGGGCCTAGCCCGAGCACAAGTCCCACAGGACTGCACAAAAGAACGCACATCCCGCGACAAAGACGGCCACCAAAAGGATCTAGCCACCAAATCTCTGGTACCAAAGATTCCAGGATGACCAGCCAACACCGAACAATGAACCTCAGAGATAACTCTACTAGTCCATTTATCAGGGACAAACAGTTTCTCCGCTTGGCAACGGTCAGGTCTATCAGCCTGAAACTTTTGCAGCACCCGCTGCAAATCAGGGGAGATGGCAGACAAAATTACCCCCTCTTTGAGAATACCCGCCGGCTCAGGAACACCCGGAGAGTCAGGCACAAAACTCCTTGACAGGGCATCAGCCTTCACATTCTTAGAGCCCGGAAGGTACGAAACCACAAAATCAAAATGGGAGAAAAATAGCGACCAACGAGCCTGTCTAGGATTCAACCATTTGGCAGACTCGAGATAAGTCAAATTCTTGTGATCCGTCAAGACCACCACGCGATGCTTGGCTCCTTCAAGCCAATGACGCCACTCCTCGAATGCCCACTTCATGGCCAACAACTCTCGATTGCCAACATCATAATTGCGCTCAGCAGGCGAAAACTTTCTAGAAAAGAAGGCACATGGTTTCATCACCGAGCCATCAGAACTTCTTTGCGACAAAACAGCCCCTGCTCCAATCTCAGAAGCATCAACCTCGACTTGAAACGGAAGCGAAACATCTGGCTGGCACAACACAGGGGCAGAAGAAAAACGACGCTTCAACTCCTGAAAAGCTTCCACAGCCGCAGAAGACCAATTGACCACATCAGCACCCTTCTTGGTCAAATCAGTCAACGGTTTAGCAACACTAGAAAAATTACTGATGAAGCGACGATAAAAATTAGCAAAGCCCAGGAACTTTTGCAGACTCTTCACAGATGTCGGCTGAGTCCAATCATAAATGGCCTGGACTTTAACAGGGTCCATCTCGATAGTAGAAGGGGAAAAAATGAAACCCAAAAATGAAACCTTCTGAACTCCAAAGAGACACTTTGACCCCTTCACAAACAAAGAATTCGCACGAAGGACCTGGAACACCATTCTGACCTGCTTCACGTGAGACTCCCAATCATCCGAGAAGACCAAAATATCATCCAAATATACAATCAGGAATTTATCCAGGTACTCTCGGAAGATGTCATGCATAAAGGACTGAAATACTGATGGAGCATTGGAAAGCCCGAATGGCATAACCAGGTACTCAAAATGGCCCTCGGGCATATTAAATACTGTTTTCCATTCATCGCCCTGTTTAATACGCACAAGATTATACGCACCACTAAGATCTATCTTGGTGAACCAACTGGCCCCCTTAATCCGAGCAAATAAATCTGACAGCAGCGGCAAAGGGTACTGAAATTTGACTGTGATCTTATTAAGAAGGCGGTAATCAATACAAGGTCTCAAAGAACCATCCTTCTTGGCCACAAAAAAGAACCCTGCTCCCAATGGTGACGACGACGGGCGAATATGACCCTTCTCCAAGGATTCCTTTACATAACTCCGCATAGCGGCATGCTCTGGCACAGATAAATTGAACAGTCGGCCCTTAGGAAACTTACTACCAGGAATCAAATTGATAGCACAATTGCAATCCCTATGAGGAGGTAGGGCACTGGATTTGGGCTCATCAAATACATCCTGGTAATCCGACAAAAACTCCGGGACTTCAGAAGGGGTGGATGACGAAATAGACAAAAATGGAACATCACCATGTACCCCCTGACAACCCCAGCTGAACACAGACATAGATTTCCAATCCAATACTGGATTATGGACCTGTAGCCATAGCAACCCCAAAACGACCACATCATGCAGATTATGCAACACCAAAAAGCGAATATCCTCCTGATGTGCAGGAGCCATGCACATGGTCAATTGGGTCCAGTACTGAGGCTTATTCTTGGCCAAAGGCGTAGCATCAATTCCTCTCAATGGAATAGGATACTGCAAGGGCTCCAAGAAAAAACCACAGCGCATAGGAAACTCCAAGTCCATGAAATTCAGGGCAGCGCCTGAATCCACAAATGCCATAACAGAATAGGATGACAAAGAGCAAATCAGAGTAACGGACAAAAGAAATTTTGACTGTACCGTACCAATGGTAGCAGACCTAGCGAAACGCTTAGTGCGCTTAGGACAATCGGAGATAGCATGAGTGGAATCACCACAGTAAAAACACAGCCCATTCCGACGTCTGTGTTCTTGCCGTTCAGCTCTAGTCAAAGTCCTATCACATTGCATAGGCTCAGGTCTATGCTCAGATAATACCGCCAAATGGTGCACAGCTTTACGCTCACGCAAGCGTCGATTGATCTGAATGGCCAAAGACATAGACGCACTCAGACCAGCAGGCATGGGAAATCCCACCATGACATCCTTAAGGGCTTCAGAGAGACCCTTTCTGAAAATCGCTGCTAGGGCACATTCATTCCACTGAGTGAGTACAGACCACTTCCTAAACTTCTGACAATATATTTCTACCTCATCCTGACACTGACACAGAGCCAGCAAGATTTTCTCTGCCTGATCCACTGAATTAGGTTCATCATAAAGCAATCCGAGCGCCAGAAAAAACGCATCAACATCACGCAATGCCGGATCTCCTGGCGCAAGGGAAAATGCCCAGTCTTGAGGGTCGCCACGTAACAAAGAAATAATGATTTTCACTTGTTGAACAGGGTCACCTGAGGAGCGAGGTTTCAAAGCAAGAAACAATTTACAATTATTTTTGAAATTCAGAAACTTAGATCTATCCCCAAAAAACAAATCAGGAATTGGAATCCTAGGCTCTAACATCGGATTCTGAACCACAAAATCTTGAATGTTTTGTACCCTTGCAGTGAGATTATCCATACAAGAGGACAGACCTTGAATGCCCATATCTACACCTGCATCCTGAACCACCCAGAGGTAAAGGGGAAAAGAGTGACAAAACACACTGCAAAGAAAAAAAAATGGTCTCAGAACTTCTCTTATCCCTCTATTGAGATGCATTAATACTTTGGGCCACCTGTACTGTTATGACCTGGTGGTCAGGACAATAATGGACCTGGTGGTTAAGAGCACACGGAATGACCTGATGGTTACTAATAATATAGGACGAGCTCTGAGACATGGGAACTCTGCTGACCGCAATCCCTAATCCTATCACACACACTAGAAATAGCCGTGGAGCGCTCCTGACGCTCCCTAGGCTCCTCGTCACAGCCTAAGGAACTAGCTAGCCCTAAAGATAGAAAAATAAAGCCTTCCTTGCCTCAGAGAAATTCCCCAAAGGAACAGGCAGCCCCCACATATAATGACTGTGAGTAAAGATGAAAATTACAAACACAGAGATGAAATAGATTTAGCAAAGTGAGGCCCGACTTACTGAACAGACAGAGGATAGGAAAGGCAGCTTTGCGGTCAGCACAAAAAACTACAAAAAGACCACGCAGAGGGCGCAAAAAGACCATCCGCACCGACTCACGGTGCGGAGGCGCTCCCTCTGCGTCCCAGAGCTTCCAGCAAGCAAGACAACAATCAAAATAGCAAGCTGGACAGAAAAATAGCAAACCAGAGAAAAACAAGCAGGAACTTAGCTTCTGCTGGGAAGACAGGTCACAAGAACGATCCAGGAGTGAACTAGACCAATACTGGAACATTGACAGGTGGCATGGAGCAATGATCTAAGTGGAGTTAAATAGAGCAGCCAGCTAACGAATTAACCTCGTCACCTGTGGAAGGAAACTCAGAAGCCGCAGCTCCACTCACAACCACCAGAGGAAGCCCATGGACAGAACCAGCCGAAGTACCATTCATGACCACAGGAGGGAGCTTGACAACAGAATTCACAACAGTAGCCTCCCTCATAGAATATAATCTGGTTCTCCTTATAAAATATAATGCAGCTGTGGCACCTCAGGAGTTCGGGTACCACAGTAGTGCTGCCTTCCTCTCGGGGAGGGTAGTGCTATGCCTGGAAACAAGAAGGATCTCTTTGGCAGGTAAATCACCCTCAACACCTTCTGAATCCAGGCCAGGAGGAGGAGCTCAAAACTCTGTTTTAGGGCAGCTTCCCTGAATAAAGATCCTGGTTTGGAGGAAGAGCGAGTTCAGTCTGGTGCAGACAGTCAGTCCAGAGAGACCAGAGAGAGCAGACGTCTAGTAGAGACAGGAAAGGAGCAGAGGAGAGATTTGAGAGCTCAAGCAGGCTACAATGGGCCTCCGAGGAGCCAGAGCGCAGAGACCAGGTATCGGGAGCCCTAGGCTGTGGGGAGCTGCAAGCCCCATAGCAGAACCGGAGGGCACAGAACTACACGTATATCGCCCAAATTAAGCCTGTGGTACAGCAGCATTCTGGAGCTTGGAGTCACCATGCAAAGACCCCAGAAGGAACGGCTCAAGCTGCCTACCATACAGGTATCTGTCCCAGGGCAGGGGAAAGAACAGGACCTTGTTAGGACACTTCAGGCAGCAAGGGACTTATAGCGAGTGCAAAGTGGAAGGCTCCCAACCTGACTTGCCAAGGGGATTTCACTTGTTTCAGGGCTGCCTGGACTCCTAATGTACCTGTTGCCGGTACCCTGGACTGAGGCCTGTTACATCTTCAGTAAACCAGATAAAGACTGCAACGCTGTGTCCTTTACTCAATAACCAACATACACCATCGTCGCCATACACTTTAGGAGCCCTGGGGACCCCACTTCACCTGTGAGAAGCGTCACCATCATTGCTGCAGCAACATCCCCCAGAGGACCCCTTTAAAGCAGCGTCGGTCCCCCTATTGACCGAATTCCACAGGTGGCATCATAACAAACTTTATCACAATTCCCTTTAAAGACCATTCCCCTTTAATTGAGTCCCAGGGACACGGACCGGGTCACAGCCACTGTGACATCTTTAATAGCGACCAAACCCGGTGCCGAGCAGCCCGCTGCCCTGGTGGGCAACTCACAGCCCCCTCTCATAGAATATAATGCAGCACCCCAAAAAATATAATGCAACCCCTTCAGGTATAACGCAATCCCCACCATAGAATATAATGTAGCAACCTCAAAGGATGTAATTCAGCCCCCCTCATATAGTATAATGCAGCCCACCACAGAATATAATGCAGCCCCCCCCATAGAGTATACTGTAGCCCCCTCATATAGTATGACGTAGCCCCCAGAATATAATGTAGTTCCCTGAGAATAATGCAGTCCCCCCACAGAATATAATGTAGCCCCTTCATAAAGTATAATGCAGCCCCTCTCCACCCCATCCTTGTCCTCATCACCACCTCCATCATTGCCTTCTCCCCCACCACCCCATCACTGCCCATTCCACCACCTCCATCATTGCCTCCTCCACCACCACCATCATTGTCCATTTCATCACCTCCATCATCACCTCCATCATTGCCTCCCCCACCACCATCATTGCCCATTTCATCACCTACATCATTGCCTCCCCCACCACCATAATTGCCCATCATCTCTATCATTGCCTCCCCAACCATCATTGCCCATCACCTCCATCATTGCTTCCCCCCACTGCCATCATTGCCCATCACCTCCATCACTGCCTCCCCCACCATCATTTCCCATCACCTCCATCATTGCCTCCACATCATCATTGCCCATCACCTCCATCATTGCCTCCCCCCACCATCACCTCCATCATTGCATCTCCCACCATCATTGCTTATCACCTCCATCATTGCCTTCCCCACCATCATTGCCTATCACCTCCATCATTGCCTCCACCCACCATCATTGCCTATCAGCGCCATCATTGCTTCCCCCACCATCATTGCCCATCACCTCCATCATTGCCTCCCCCACCATCATTGCCTCTCCTCACCATCATTGCCCATCACCTCCATCATTGCCTCCCCCCACCATCATTGCCCATCACCTCCACCATTGTCTCCCCCACTGCCATCATTGCCCATCACCTCCATCATTGCCTCCCCCACTAATATCATTGTCCTTCCCCACCACACACACACACACACAAAGCACCGCATCACTCTCTCACACACACACAAAGCACCGCACCACATACACACACAGAGGCACACAGCAGAGATCATATCGTTGCAGCAGCACATCCCGGCAGCCCCTTCCTCGCCGGCAGCTTTCTGTCTGAGACAGCGCACTAGATGATGACATCTTCCAGCTGGGCTGTCTCAGACAGGCAGCAGGACACCGGGATGTGCTGCGCTGCGTGCCTGCGTATGTGTGTGTGGTGCGGTGCTTTGTGTGTGCGTGTGCCTTCTGGGAGAAGCGAAGTCTCCCTAAGCTAGAAGATCGTTGGGTACAGCCGGGACCAGCTGCTTCGAAAGCATCACCAAACCAGGGATTCAAGCTTCAGGAGGCTAATTTGCATATTCCAGGTGCCTTCTGGGAGAAGCGAAGTCTCCCTAAGCTAGAAGATCGTTGGGTACAGCCGGGACCAGCTGCTTCGAAAGCATCACCAAACCAGGGATTCAAGCTTCAGGAGGCTAATTTGCATATTCCAGGTGCCTTCTGGGAGAAGCGAAGTCTCCCTAAGCTAGAAGATCGTTGGGTACAGCCGGGACCAGCTGCTTCGAAAGCATCACCAATTTTTGCCTGTAGGACATTATTGCAAGAGAGCTTGGCTGAGTAGATTACACAAGAAGGAAAACACACAGCAAGTCAGCAGGATCTAGGAGCAACATGGCAGATGTGACAACCTACATGGTGAGCTGCAGCATGTGCTACATGTTCACAGATCGACCAGAAGAAGAATCCAATTTCACCTGTCAGAAGTGTAGACTAGTGGCCCTTTTAGAAGAAAAGGTGCGGGGTCTGGAAGAAAGAATAGCAACTTTGAAACTCATCAAAGAGAATGAAGACTTTCTAGACAGAACAGAAGCATCTCTACTGGTCACAGAAGGTGCAAAAAGTGTCAGAGAACCTCCAAAAGCAGATGAGTGGAAGCATGTGACCAAAAGAAGCAAGAAGACCATGGAGAAATCACCAACCACACAACTGAAGAACCGATATCAAATCTTTGTAGAGGATGAAGATGGCACACCTAAGAATGAAGCAATACCAGCAAGCAAAAAAGAAAAGGGCACACAGCAACAAGTGACAGCAAAAAGTACAGCCAAGAAGCAACGAAGAGTGGTGGTGGTGGGAGACTCACTACTGAGAGGCACCGAAGCAGCCATCTGCAGACCGGACATAACTGCAAGAGAAGTATGCTGCCTTCCAGGTGCGATGATCAAGGATGTGACCGATAGGATACCAAAGCTCTTCAGCTCCAAGGACGTCCACCCATTTCTTCTGATACATGTTGGCACCAATGACACGGCAAGGAAGGACCTACCGACAATCTGCAAGGACTTTGAAGAGTTGGGGAAGAAAGTAAAGGAACTGGATGCACAGGTAGTTTTTTCTTCTATCCTTCCAGTAGACAGGCATGGCACCAGGAGATGGAACAGGATCCTTGATGCAAACAACTGGCTAAGACGATGGTGCAGACAACAAGGATTCGGATTCCTGGACCACGGTGTGAATTACTGGTATGATGGACTCCTCGCCAGAGACGGACTACACCTCAACAAACCTGGGAAACACACATTCGCCAGAAGACTCGCTACACTCATCAGGAGGGCGTTAAACTAGAAGAAGAGGGGACGGGAAGAAAAACATTAGACTCGAACAAAGACGACCCAGGAAAACATACTCAGAAGGGAGGTAAGAACATTTCTAAAACAATCCACAGTGAGGAGATTGGAACAAAACAAAATCCTCTAAACTGCATGCTCGCAAACGCCAGAAGCCTGACAAACAAGATGGAAGAACTAGAAGCAGAAATATCTACAGGTAACTTTGACATAGTGGGAATAACCGAGACATGGTTAGATGAAAGCTATGACTGGGCAGTTAACTTACAGGGTTACAGTCTGTTTAGAAAGGATCGTAAAAATCGGAGAGGAGGAGGGGTTTGTCTCTATGTAAAGTCTTGTCTAAAGTCCACTTTAAGGGAGGATATTAGCGAAGGGAATGAGGATGTCGAGTCCATATGGGTTGAAATTCATGGAGGGAAAAATGGTAACAAAATTCTCATTGGGGTCTGTTACAAACCCCCAAATATAACAGAAAGCATGGAAAGTCTACTTCTAAAGCAGATAGATGAAGCTGCAACCCATAATGAGGTCCTGGTTATGGGGGACTTTAACTACCCGGATATTAACTGGGAAACGGAAACCTGTGAAACCCATAAAGGCAACAGGTTTCTGCTAATAACCAAGAAAAATTATCTTTCACAATTGGTGCAGAATCCAACCAGAGGAGCAGCACTTTTAGACCTAATACTATCTAATAGACCTGACAGAATAACAAATCTGCAGGTGGTTGGGCATTTAGGAAATAGCGACCACAATATTGTGCAGTTTCACCTGTCTTTCACTAGGGGGACTTGTCAGGGAGTCACAAAAACATTGAACTTTAGGAAGGCAAAGTTTGAACAGCTTAGAGATGCCCTTAATCTGGTAGACTGGGACAATATCCTCAGAAATGAGAATACAGATAATAAATGGGAAATGTTTAAGAACATCCTAAATAGGCAGTGTAAGCGGTTTATACCTTGTGGGAATAAAAGGACTAGAAATAGGAAAAACCCAATGTGGCTAAACAAAGAAGTAAGACAGGCAATTAACAGTAAAAAGAAAGCATTTGCACTACTAAAGCAGGATGGCACCATTGAAGCTCTAAAAAACTATAGGGAGAAAAATACTTTATCTAAAAAACTAATTAAAGCTGCCAAAAAGGAAACAGAGAAGCACATTGCTAAGGAGAGTAAAACTAATCCCAAACTGTTCTTCAACTATATCAATAGTAAAAGAATAAAAACTGAAAATGTAGGCCCCTTAAAAAATAGTGAGGAAAGAATGGTTGTAGATGACGAGGAAAAAGCTAACATATTAAACACCTTTTTCTCCACGGTATTCACGGTGGAAAATGAAATGCTAGGTGAAATCCCAAGAAACAATGAAAACCCTATATTAAGGGTCACCAATCTAACCCAAGAAGAGGTGCGAAACCGGCTAAATAAGATTAAAATAGATAAATCTCCGGGTCCGGATGGCATACACCCACGAGTACTAAGAGAACTAAGTAATGTAATAGATAAACCATTATTTCTTATTTTTAGGGACTCTATAGCGACAGGGTCTGTTCCGCAGGACTGGCGCATAGCAAATGTGGTGCCAATATTCAAAAAGGGCTCTAAAAGTGAACCTGGAAATTATAGGCCAGTAAGTCTAACCTCTATTGTTGGTAAAATATTTGAAGGGTTTCTGAGGGATGCTATTCTGGATTATCTCAATGAGAATAACTGTTTAACTCCATATCAGCATGGGTTTATGAGAAATCGCTCCTGTCAAACCAATCTAATCAGTTTTTATGAAGAGGTAAGCTATAGACTGGACCACGGTGAGTCATTGGACGTGGTATATCTCGATTTTTCCAAAGCGTTTGATACCGTGCCGCACAAGAGGTTGGTACACAAAATGAGAATGCTTGGTCTGGGGGAAAATGTGTGTAAATGGGTTAGTAACTGGCTTAGTGATAGAAAGCAGAGGGTGGTTATAAATGGTATAGTCTCTAACTGGGTCGCTGTGACCAGTGGGGTACCGCAGGGGTCAGTATTGGGACCTGTTCTCTTCAACATATTCATTAATGATCTGGTAGAAGGTTTACACAGTAAAATATCGATATTTGCAGATGATACAAAACTATGTAAAGCAGTTAATACAAGAGAAGATAGTATTCTGCTACAGATGGATCTGGATAAGTTGGAAACTTGGGCTGAAAGGTGGCAGATGAGGTTTAACAATGATAAATGTAAGGTTATACACATGGGAAGAGGGAATCAATGTCACCATTACACACTGAACGGGAAACCACTGGGTAAATCTGACAGGGAGAAGGACTTGGGGATCCTAGTTAATGATAAACTTACCTGGAGCAGCCAGTGCCAGGCAGCAGCTGCCAAGGCAAACAGGATCATGGGGTGCATTAAAAGAGGTCTGGATACACATGATGAGAGCATTATACTGCCTCTGTACAAATCCCTAGTTAGACCGCACATGGAGTACTGTGTCCAGTTTTGGGCACCGGTGCTCAGGAAGGATATAATGGAACTAGAGAGAGTACAAAGGAGGGCAACAAAATTAATAAAGGGGATGGGAGAACTACAATACCCAGATAGATTAGCGAAATTAGGATTATTTAGTCTAGAAAAAAGACGACTGAGGGGCGATCTAATAACCATGTATAAGTATATAAGGGGACAATACAAATATCTCGCTGAGGATCTGTTTATACCAAGGAAGGTGACGGGCACAAGGGGGCATTCTTTGCGTCTGGAGGAGAGAAGGTTTTTCCACCAACATAGAAGAGGATTCTTTACTGTTAGGGCAGTGAGAATCTGGAATTGCTTGCCTGAGGAGGTGGTGATGGCGAACTCAGTCGAGGGGTTCAAGAGAGGCCTGGATGTCTTCCTGGAGCAGAACAATATTGTATCATACAATTATTAGGTTCTGTAGAAGGACGTAGATCTGGGGATTTATTATGATGGAATATAGGCTGAACTGGATGGACAAATGTCTTTTTTCGGCCTTACTAACTATGTTACTATGTTACTATGTGTGTGTGGTGTGGTGGTGGGGCTTTACATGCGGGCTGTGTTAGCTGCAGCCTGCGGCTAACGCTGCCTGCTTTTAAAGAGAAATGGTATTCACGCCACTCCATGCCCATAGGGGCATGGGGAAGCGTGAATATTCATTTTGCTTTAGCAGCGGGGACAGGCTCCTGTCTCCAGCTGCTATGCTGGCACAGGGCAGTCCCCCTTGACTCAGGGGCCCCATAGCCACTGACTGGTGGCCCCTGGAGCAGTGGGGGGCCTTAAAGCAGTAGGGGCCCATGGCAGCTGCTGGGCAGTATGCCAGCAGGTGTCAGTGCCTGGGCCCACCGGAGAATCCGAGCCAGTCCGAGCCTGTAAGTAACCCCTTCTAATGTACAGCACCATGGAATCAATTGTGCTACATAAATAACTAATAATAATAAAAAATAATACTAAAACGTCACACATACAGTACATGGCTGAATAAAGACCCACATTTTTTTTTCTCTTTCTCACATATGGAATACTGTCATTTTTGCATCATGTATAAAGAGGATACTGAGTCGGAACCCTGTAAGCTTGCACCTAGGGTCATATCGATCGTGATCACAGAGAGTGCAACCAGGCCCATGTAGGAGGGGTGCCTGCCAGTGCAAGGACCTTTTTCAGATGAATGTGTGATCTGGGTGCACATTCAGCTTAAAAAGTCCCATCCCTGCTATAGTCGCTGCTGGCCAATTAGATGCTGACATCTGACATTGCCATGCGTGCTCATGGCAGTGACATCATACACCACCCATGGCTGGCAGGGTAAAGTTGGTTGCCGACCTTCGTGCTGGCTATAGAAGAGAACGCCACATGTCTTGAGAGCCGGGAAAGGTAATTTTTTTAAAATGTGTTGGAAACGAGCAGCAGAATGAGGGACATTATCACTGGATGGGGCTCAGGATGGGGAACAATATAACTAGAAAGGGTTCAGAATTGTTAACATTTTATTAGGAATTGGTAGTATATACACTGTGTGCAGAATTATTAGGGAAGTTGTATTTTGATCACATGATACTTTTTATACATGTTGTCCTACACCAAGCTGTTCAGGCTTGAGAGCCAACTGCCAATTAAGTAAATCAGGTAATGTGCATCTCTGTAATGAGGAGGGGTGTTGTTTAATGACATCAAAACCCTATATAAGGTGTGCTTAATTATTAGGCAACTTCCTTTACTTTGGCAAAATGGGTCAGTAGAGATATTTGACGGGCTCTGAAAAGTCCAAAATTGTGAGATGTTTTGCAGAGGGATGCAGCAGTCTTGAAATTGCCAAACTTTTGAAGCGTGATCACCGAACAATCAAGCGTTTCATGGCAAATAGCCAACAGGGTCACAAGAAGCGTGTTGGGCAAAAAAGGCGCAAAGTAACTGCCCATGAATTGAGGAACATCAAGCGTGAAGCTGCCAAGATGCCATTTGCCACCAGTTTTGCCATATTTCAGAGCTGCAACGTTACTGGAGTAACAAAAAGCACAAGGTGTGCAATACTCAAAGACTTGGCCAAGGTAAGGAAGGCTGATAAACAACCACCTTTGAACAAGAAACATAAGATACAACGTAAAGAATGGGCCAAGAAATATCTTAACACTGACTTTTCAAAGGTTTTGTGGACTGATGAAATGAGAGTGACTCTTGATGGGCCAGATGAATGGGCCAGAGGCTGGATCAGGAAAGGGCAGAGAGCTCTACTCCGACTCAGGCGCCAGGAAGGTGGAGGTGGGGTACTGGTATGGGCTGGTATCATCAAAGATGAACTTGTGGGACCTTTTCGGCTTGAAAATGGAGTGAATCTCAACTCCCAGACCTACTGCCAGTTTCTGGAAGACAACTTCTTCAAGCAGTGGTACAGGAAGAAGTAGGTATCGTTCAAGAAAAACATGATTTTCATGCAGGACAATGCTCCATCACATGCCTCCAACCACTCCACAGCATGGCTGGCCAGTAAAGGTCTCAAAGAAGAAAAAATAATGACATGGCCCCCTTGTTCACCTGATCTGAACCCCATAGAGAACCTGTGGTCCCTCATAAAATGTGAGACCTACAGGGAGGGAAAACAGTCCACCTCTCGGAACAGTGTCTGGGAGGCTGTGGTGGCTGCTGCACGCAATGTTGATCGTAAACAGATCAAGCAACTGACAGAATCTATGGATGGAAGGCTGTTGAGTGTCATTATAAAGAAGGGTGGCTATATTGGTCACTAATTTTGGGGGGTTTTGCTTTTGCATGTCAGAAATATTTATTTCTAAATTTTGTGCAGTGATATTGGTTTACCTGGTGAAAATAAACAAGTGAGATGGGAATATATTTGGTTTTTATTAAGTTGCCTAATAATTCTGCACAGTAATAGTTACCTACACAAACAGATATCCTCCTAAGATTGCCAAATCTAAATAAAAAACCCACTCCAACTTCCAAAAAATATTAAGCTTAGATATTTATGAGTCTTTTGGGTTGATTGAGAACATAGTTGTTGATCAATAATAAAAATAATCCTCTAAAATACAACTTGCCTAATAATTCTGCACACAGTGTATTCACAGGACAAGAGAAGTGGTACTATGCAGTGTATATATACAGGACAGGAGAAGTGGTACTGTGCAGTGTATATATACAGGACAGGAGGAGTGGTACTGTGCAGTACATATATACAGGACTGGAGGAGTGGTACTGTGCAGTACATATATACAGGACAGGAGGAGTGGTACTGTGCAGTACATATATACAGGACAGGAGGAGCGGTACTGTGCAGTGTATATATACAGGACAGGAGGAGCGGTACTGTGCAGTGTATATATACAGGACAGGAGGAGTGGTACTATGCAGTACATATATACAGGACAGGAGAAGTGGTACTGTGCAGTGTAGATATACAGGACAGGAGGAGTGGTACTGTGCAGTACATATATACAGGACAGGAGGAGCGGTACTGTGCAGTGTATATATACAGGACAGGAGAGGTGGTACTGTGCAGTGTATATATACAGGACAGGAGGAGCGGTACTGTGCAGTGTATATATACAGGACAGGAGGAGTGGTACTGTGCAGTGTATATATACAGGACAGGAGGAGTGGTACTGTGCAGTGTATATATACAGGACAGGAGGAGTGGTACTGTGCAGTACATATATACAGGACAGGAGGAGTGGTACTGTGCAGTGTATATATACAGGACAGGAGAGGTGGTACTGTGCAGTGGATATATGCAGGACAGGAGGAGCGGTACTGTGCAGTGTATATATGTGCAGGACAGGAGAGGTGGTACTGTGCAGTATATATGTACAGGACAGGAGAAGTGGTACTGTGCAGTGTATATATACAGGACAGGAGGAGTGGTACTGTGCAGTACATATATACAGGACAGGAGGAGTGGTACTGTGCAGTGTATATATACAGGACAGGAGAGGTGGTACTGTGCAGTGGATATATACAGGACAGGAGGAGTGGTACTGTGCAGTACATATATACAGGACAGGAGGAGTGGTACTGTGCAGTGTATATATACAGGACAGGAGAGGTGGTACTGTGCAGTGGATATATGCAGGACAGGAGGAGCGGTACTGTGCAGTGTATATATGTGCAGGACAGGAGAGGTGGTACTGTGCAGTATATATGTACAGGACAGGAGAAGTGGTACTGTGCAGTGTATAACATACAGGACAGGAGAAGTGGTACTGTGCAGTGTATATATACAGGACAGGAGAAGTTGTACTGTGCAGTGTATATACAGGACAAAATGAGTGGTACTGTGCAGTGTGTACATACATGACAGGAGAAATGATACTGTGCAGTGTATACATGCAGGACAGGAGACGTGGTACTGTGCAGTGTATATATACAGGACAGGAGAAGTGGTACTGTGCAGTGTATATAAAGGACAGAACGAGTGTTACTTGCAGTGTATATATACAGGACAGGAGGAGCGGTACTGTGCAGTGCATACATACAGGACAGGAGAAGTGGTACTGTGCAGTGTATAACATACAGGACAGGAGAAGTGGTACTGTGCAGTGTATACATACAGGACAGGAGAAGTTGTACTGTGCAGTGTATATACAGGACAGAATGAGTGGTACTGTGCAGTGTGTACATACAGGACAGGAGAAATGATACTGTGCAGTGTATACATGCAGGACAGGAGACGTGGTACTGTGCAGTGTATATATACAGGACAGGAGAAGTGGTACTGTGCAGTGTATATAAAGGACAGAACGAGTGTTACTTGCAGTGTATATATACAGGACAGGAGGAGCGGTACTGTGCAGTGCATACATACAGGACAGAAGGAGTGGTACTGTGCAGGGTATACATACAGGACAGGAGAAGTGGTACTGTGCAGTGTATATACTGTATATACTGGACAGGAGAAGTGGTTTGCCCACTGAGAAAGACATGAAGAGTCTATAATTTGTGGGGTAGGTCAAACATGACAATACTTGGTGATAAAACCCTTGTTGGCAAGCACAGCAGTCAGATTTTTTTTGTAGTTGATGATGAGGTTTGTGCACATGTGACGAGGAATTTCGGTCCACTCCTCTTTGCAGATCATCTATAAGTCATTAAGATTTTGAGTCTATCGCTTGGCAACTCAGAGCTTCAACTCCCTCCATACGTTTTCTATGAGATTAAGGTCTGGAGACTTGCTAGGCCACTCCATGACCTTAATGAGCTTCTTTTTGAGCCACTCCTTTGTTGCCTTGGCTGTATGTTTTGAGTTATTGTCGACCAAACAAGGCAAATCTTTGTCCACAAACCGCCACAACCCCTTTGTATGCCAGACCAATGCCCAAACCCCTTAACTTCCCTCTCCAAAATCACTTAAGGGGAGCTTGCTCATTTTCTCTCCAAATCACACCTCACCACTTGTGTGCTTGACCCCATCCCATCCCACCTCCTCCCCAACCTCACCACCACACTAATCCCATCCCTAACCCATCTCTTCAACCTATCACTAACTTTTGGTACCTTCCCTACTGCTTTCAAAAATGCCACAATCACACCTATCCTCAAAAAGCCATCCCTTGACTCGAGCGCTATGTCCAGCTATCGCCCCATATCTTTGCTCCCATTTGCATCCAAACTCCTTGAGTAGCACGTCCACGGTGAACTTTCCTCTCACTTTGCATCTAACTCTCTCTTCGACAACCAACAATCTGGCTTCCGTCCCCACCATTCCACTGAGACTACCTTGACCAAAATTACTAACGACTTACTAACGACTAACGACTACTTCAACATCCTCTTCTGTGGCCTACCTTCTAACACTCTCGCACCCCTCCAGTCTAACCTTAACTCTGATGCCCGACTAATTAATCTCTCTCCTCGCTACACTCCTGCTTCCCCTCTTTGCAAATCCCTTCACTGGCTCCCAATTTCCCAGCGAATCCAGTTTAAACTACTAACACTGACCTACAAAGCCATCCATAACCTTAAGTTTCAGAACCCCCATACAAATCAATAGATGATGATGCGTATCCTTTCCTGGACATTGTGTAATGGGACCCATCCCCGAGATAGATGAGGGTCTATGCAGCGGGACCCATGTCTAGCATACATTTGTGGCATATCCAATAATTGAAATGGTCCCTGTCAATTTAATGAACTTTTAAAATGAACAGTACAAGGGAACTGAAGTAACATTGTAATATACCTGTATCAGAAAAATATGCATCTTTCTCCATTTATGAGCCACTTCTCCTTCCCTGCCTTTTGAAGTTATAAAACACTCTTAATAACTGACTGCTTAAATCTATCCTGCCCTATACTTTCTAGAAAATATTTTCTTACCTCAGAGCCAGTGGTGTTACTTGAAGCTTGTAAGCTCCAATGCAAAATCTCCAATGGGGTCCTCACCTAACACAGACCTTTAATAGTAATAGTCTTTTCATAGGGGGAAAAGGGAGCTTTGTCCTCTATGCTAATCTCAAGAGTCTAGGTATGATTGCACCTTTTATAGTTATGCTCCTGCTCAGTGCTGGATTCACAGCTATGCTGCTCAGTGCTACTGTATTGGGTCCTCCATGCTGTCATTTCTTCAGACCATGTGCTACATAGAGACAGAAGAGCAGGAATCCCCAATATATATGTGTGTGATATAATAATAATAATCTTTATTTTTATATAGCGCTAACATATTCCGCAGCGCTTTACAGTTTTTGCACACATTATCATCACTGTCCCAGATGGGGCTCACAATCTAGAATCCCTATCAGTATGTCTTTGGAATGTGGGAGGAAACCGGAGTGCCCGGAGGAAACCCACGCAAACACGGAGAGAACATACAAACTCTTTGCAGATGTTGTCCTGGGTGGGATTAGAACCCAGGACCCCAGCGCTGCAAGGCTGCTGTGCTAACCACTGCACCACCGTACTGCCCAATATGATATGTATGGGAAACATCACAGCAGGTACTCTCCACCTACTAGATCAAAGACATCTCTGGAGACAGCTTATCCCAGTCCAAAATTGGCCATGGAGATTCCTTATCTTCCCGTATATTTATCTGTCTACTTCCATAGTCCTTAAGGTACCGTCACACTAGACGATATCGCTAGCGATCCATGACGTTGCAGCGTCCTGGCTAGCGATATCGTCCAGTGTGACAGGCAGCAGCGATCAGGCCCCTGCTGTGATGTCGCTGGTCGGGGAAGAAAGTCCAGAACTTTGTTTAGTCGCTGGACTCCCCGCAGACATCGCTGAATCGGCGTGTGTGACACCGATTCAGTGATGTCTTCGCTGGTAACCAGGGTAAACATCGGGTTACTAAGCGCAGGGCCGCGCTTAGTAACCCGATGTTTACCCTGGTTACCATCCTAAAAGTAAAAAAACAAATGCTTCATACTTACCTACCGCTGTCTGTCCTCGGCGCTCTGCTTCTCTGGTCTGGCTGTGAGCACAGCGGCCGGAAAGCAGAGCGGTGACGTCACCGCTCTGCTTTCCGGCTGCCCGGCGCTCACAGCCAGATCAGAGAAGCAGAGCGCCGGGGACAGACAGCGGTAGGTAAGTATGTAGCGTTTGTTTTTTTACTTTTAGGATGGTAACCAGGGTAAACATCGGGTTACTAAGCGCGGCCCTGCGCTTAGTAACCCGATGTTTACCCTGGTTACCGGGGACCTCGGCATCGTTGGTCGCTGGAGAGCTGTCTGTGTGACAGCTCTCCAGCGACCAAACAGCGACGCTGCAGCGATCCGGATCGTTGTCGGTATCGCTGCAGCGTCGCTTAGTGTGATGGTATCTTTAGACTGTTGGCCGAGCCCATTGATACCTACAGTTTCAGCCAACATTAGTGCAAGGGAACCTTTAAGTAGCAGAAATTCTCCATTGTGGTTTTTTTCTTTACTTTATAGAAAGGGATCATTTCACCCTAAACTGGAAGTTCAGCTTTGATGGGAATCTGCATTGATCTGCCAGTTAGTAAGTTACATGACATATGGGATGTATTTACTTATTTAAACCGTACTGTTAGCAAGCCACTATTTGTTCTAACTGCTTGGATTTTTAATATTATTTTTAATACGGCATAATAGAATTATTAATTTTTATATCGTTGCAATGGATCCTCTTTTCCCAGGAAATTAATATCTTAGGGATGTATTTGAATACTAGGATTTAATACAAGCAGCAATTTGTGCAGATCAGACAATTAGACCATATGTGGAAAGCAAAATTATATATATTGTTTTGTCACTTCAGTAGATCAGGTAAGGAGAGCTGGACCACCAAGTCAATCCAGAAGCCCAGATTTAATTTGTTGCGTCTCATTGGTGACATGGTTGACTGGATGTAAATGGAGTGGAAGCATATTGATATATGAGTAGTAGAGTCCCTAAATCTGTCTTCAGTAGAACTGAGAGTTTAGGTAATCAAGTCATATATCTGGAAGCAATGAAGGACACATTAATCTAATGCAAGACAAATATATCGTAAGGCAACGGCACTAAAAACAAAAGTCTACACATCCTTGTAGAAATGTCAGGTTTTTGTACTGTAAATAATATCATCTTAAAAAGAATCATTTCCATTTTTTTTCCACATTTAAAGTTGCCGATAATCTGTACAAATCCATTGAGAGTCAAACTGAAGCAATTTTGAGGGGGAACATAAAAATAACACAACTAAAATAAAGTGGTTGCGCAAGTGTGAGCACAATTAGGGATGAGGTTGTTATGTCCCATGAATGAGATATTTTACAGACTGTCCTGTACATTTTAAATGCTGTATTGCAGTCTTTCATATTGCTTATTGTTCCTATGTGTTCATGTCTTTTGCATAGCTAAAATCCTCCCTTTCCATGAAGTTTGTCTCTTCTGTCTCCCTGTCTCCTTCTGCTGGGTGTCATGTCACTTCCTCCTTCTTCTCCCTGTGTCTCAGTCTCGATCTTGGCTTCATTAGAGGCATATGTGCTTTCAGCTTGTCTGAAGAAAGTCTTTACCTGCTGCTGTTTGTATGCATTCAACAAGAATTCTTAAAGAAATCAAAGTCTCTTCTGGATTCTTCATAACATGTGTGCCTGCAGCTGAGTTAAGCTATCTGCGACCGTCGCCAATTGTAAGTAAGGTGAAGAGATCCAGCATCTCACAGAGCAATGTTGGCAGCCACAGGCCCCCGGGACAGAATAGTAAAAAAGACTTATCAAATTCATCTGTAAAGCCACCCACAGCTGTTATAAAGTTACAGAACTTCCTGCAGAGCTTCCGGTCTCAGCATATAAGAGACTATACAGCCCCCATTCTCCCTGTGAATCAGGATGGCTGAAGGAATGACTACACGGTCTCTGCCAGACCCATTGTTAGAGGAAGAGTGCATAGAACTTGATCCACCATTTAGTGAGAAGGCTAGACGTCCCACAAAGCCCACATGGAAAATAAGGGAGAATCTAGAATCCAGTAAATGTGATCTTCTTCGTGCTGTAGCAGAGCTATGGCAAAAACTGCTGAGTCACATAGATAGCCTGTCTCAGTCTGCTTCTCTCGAACGACCACCTGAAGGAACCCTTGCACAACTGTGTTCAGATTATCAACTGTATGCAGAAACAGCAGATCAGTACATCTCAGTGTTACAGAGACTTAACCCATCAGTTCCCTGCAAAGAGCTGCAAGCTTTCCAACAACAGCATGGTGCGCGATATAAAAGCCAAGACAGAGGCAAGAATTGCGCTAATAGCCTAGATGTCATCTTGTATTTCCTGCTCAGCCAGACAGTCAAAACGATCATCTAAGTCACGCTCTTCAAAATCCTCAACCCTCAGTGAACAGCTCGTAAGAGCATGTGCAGAAGCTGAGGCCACTAAAATACAAGCTGCCTTCACTCAAAAGAAAACTGAGATGGAAATAGAGGCAGCTGAAGCAGTGCGCAGAAAGGCAGAAATAGAGGCCCTAGAGAAGGAAAGAAAGGCAGAAACAGAGGCCCTAGAGAAGAAAAAAAATCCAGAAATAGAGGCCCTAGAGAAGGAATGCGAGCATGCCACAGCCATGGCACGGTTAAAAGTCCTGGAACAAGCCATCAGTGGGAGCCAAAGAGATCGTGTCAGTTTAAGTGATTTTAATACTGAAGACCCTCTTAAGCATACTTGAGACTATGTACAAGGCCAATACAGTGCTCCCCCTGCTCCTGCAATCTTTCCTGACCACACAGATTCTCCCCTGAGACAACAGGACACAGATTGTTTACCCGCATCCTGTACCCAAGGTCAGTATAATACCCTGCCAACCCTGCATCCTGATCCTCCTCTGTGCACCGGAATGTACCGGAAATCTGCACCTCACCAAACCTTATACACAGAAACAAACGTGCAGGCCAATATGCAGGCAAGTCACCACACTCCGGTCAGTCACACAATTCCAGTCCCATGTGTGGCAGAAACTAATCTAATTAAGCCAGTTAATGGACTGAACGCCTATACTGCCCCATATTCCCAAGTCAAAGCACAGATTGTATGAACAATGCTACCCAGCCAGCAATGATCCTTCCAAAATTGGAGAATGCCGATATGACTGGCTTTGCAAGGTGCATGATTCGGCGTGATCTAACTAAGACCGGTCTTACAAAGTTTGATGATAAACCTGAGTACTACAGGGGTTAGAAGCGTACCATTAAAACCACAATCAGTGACCTCAGCATCACCACCGCTGAAGAGCTAGACCTGCTAATCAGGTGGCTTGGTCCACAATCGATGGATCGGGTCAAGAGACTTAAATCCGTCTAGATCAGTAATCCTATTGCGGGTCTCACCACTGCATGGAAGAGGCTAGAAAGAAGCTATGGCAGTACTGAGGCCATAGAAAAGGCCCTGTTCAAGCGACTAGAGGATTTTCCAAAGGTATCTAGTAAGGAAAGTACAAGGTTCCAAGAGCTCAGCAACCTTCTGTTAGAGCTCCTTCTGGCCAAAGCAGACCCGTACCTGCCTGGCCTCAGCAACTTGGACACTGCTCATGGGGTAACCTGTTGTGATTTCTGTGGCAGAGCTCCCTCCTGTGGTCACAGGTGGTACTTCGGCTGATTCTCTCTGTGAGCTTCCATTGGTGGAGGAAAGTGGTGCTGCGGCTTCTGAGTTTCCTTCCTCGGGTGATGTGGTGAAGTCGTTGGGTGCTGCTCTATTTAACTCCACCTAGTGCTTTGATCCTGGCCTCCAGTCAATGTTCTAGTATTGGACCTGTTTCCTCCTGGATCGTTCCTGTGGCCTGCTGCTCTGCATAGCTAAGTTCCCCTTTGCTATTTTGTTTGCTGTTTTTTCTGTCCAGCTTGTATATTTGTTTTTTCCTGCTTGCTGGAAGCTCTGGGACGCAGAGGGTGTACCTCCGTGCCGTTAGTTCGGTACGGAGGGTCTTTTTGCCCCCTTTGCGTGGTTTTTGTAGGGTTTTGTGTTGACCACAAAGTTACCTTTCCTATCCTCGCTCTGTTCAGAAAGTTGGGCCTCACTTTGCTAAATCTATTTCATCTCTACGTTTGTCTTTTCATCTTAACTCACAGTCATTATATGTGGGGGCTGCCTTTTCCTTTGGGGTATTTCTCTGAGGCAAGGTAGGCTTATTTTCTATCTTCAGGCTAGCTAGTTTCTCAGGCTGTGCCGAGTTGCATAGGGAGCGTTAGGCGCAATCCACGGCTGCCTTTAGTGTGGTTGGAGAGGATTAGGGATTGCGGTCAGCAGAGTTCCCACGTCTCAGAGCTCGTTCTATGTTTTTGGGTTATTGTCAGGTCACTGTATGTGCTCTGACCTCTATGTCCATTGTGGTACTGAATTACCTTAGCATAACAGTACTGGAGGCCAAAAGTACTAATGATTCTCAATAGAGGGAAAAAAGAAGTTCTGAGACCATTTTTTTTCTCTGCACTGTGTTTTGCCTTTTTTTTCCCCTAGACATTTGGGTGGTTCAGGACACAGGTGTAGCGATGGACATTAAAGGTCTGTCTTCATGTGTGGATCAGCTCACGGCAAGAGTACAAAATGTTCAAGACTTTGTGGTTCAGAATTCTATGTTAGAACCAAGAATTCATAGTAACATAGTAACATAGTAACATAGTTAGTAAGGCCGAAAAAAGACATTTGTCCATCCAGTTCAGCCTATATTCCATCATAATAAATAAATACCCAGATCTACGTCCTTCTACAGAACCTAATAATTGTATGATACAATATTGTTCTGCTCCAGGAAGACATCCAGGCCTCTCTTGAACCCCTCGACTGAGTTCGCCATCACCACCTCCTCAGGCAAGCAATTCCAGATTCTCACTGCCCTAACAGTAAAGAATCCTCTTCTATGTTGGTGGAAAAACCTTCTCTCCTCCAGACGCAAAGAATGCCCCCTTGTGCCCGTCACCTTCCTTGGTATAAACAGATCCTCAGCGAGATATTTGTATTGTCCCCTTATATACTTATACATGGTTATTAGATCGCCCCTCAGTCGTCTTTTTTCTAGACTAAATAATCCTAATTTCGCTAATCTATCTGGGTATTGTAGTTCTCCCATCCCCTTTATTAATTTTGTTGCCCTCTTCCTATTCCTGATTTGTTTTTTGGAGATAGAACTAAATTTCTGAGTTTCAAAAATAATTGTAAACTATTTCTGGCTTTGAAACCTCGCTCCTCTGGTGACCCAGTTCAACAAGTTAGGATCATTATTTCTTTTTTACGTGGCGACCCTCAGGAATGGGCATTTTCTCTTGCGTCAGGAGATCCTGCATTAGGTAATATCGATGCGTTTTTCCTGGCGCTCGGATTGCTGTACGATGAACCTAATTCAGTGGATCAGGCAGAAAAGAATTTGCTGGCTCTGTGTCAGGGTCAGGATGAGATAGAGGTATATTGTCAGAAATTTAGAAAGTGGTCCGTACTCACTCAATGGAATGAAGGTGCGCTCGCAGCTATTTTCAGAAAAGGTCTCTCTGAAGCCCTTAAGGATGTCATGGTGGGATTTCCTATGCCTGCTGGTCTGAATGAGTCTATGTCTTTGGCCATTCAGATCGGTCGACGCTTGCGTGAGCGTAAATCTGTGCACCATTTGGCGGTATTACCTGAGCTTAAACCTGAGCCTATGCAGTGCGATAGGACTTTGACCAGAGTTGAACGGCAAGAACACAGACGTCTGAATGGGCTGTGTTTCTACTGTGGTGATTTCACTCATGCTATCTCTGATTGTCCTAAGCGCACTAAGCGGTTCGCTAGGTCTGCCACCATTGGTACGGTACAGTCAAAATTTCTTCTGTCCGTTACCTTGATCTGCTCTTTGTCATCATATTCTGTCATGGCATTTGTGGATTCAGGCGCTGCCCTGAATTTGATGGACTTGGAGTATGCTAGGCGTTGTGGGTTTTTCTTGGAGCCCTTGCAGTGTCCTATTCCATTGAGAGGAATTGATGCTACGCCTTTGGCCAAGAATAAGCCTCAGTACTGGACCCAGCTGACCATGTGCATGGCTCCTGCACATCAGGAGGTTATTTGCTTTCTGGTGTTGCATAATCTGCATGATGTGGTCGTGTTGGGGTTGCCATGGCTACAAGTCCATAATCCAGTATTAGATTGGAAATCCATGTCTGTGTCCAGCTGGGGTTGTCAGGGGGTACATGGTGATGTCCCATTTCTGACTATTTCGTCATCCACCCCTCCTGAGGTTCCAGAGTTCTTGTCTGATTACCGGGATGTATTTGATGAGCCCAAGTCCGATACCCTACCTCCGCATAGGGATTGTGATTGTGCTATCGATTTGATTCCTGGTAGTAAATTCCCAAAAGGTCGACTGTTTAATTTATCTGTGCCTGAGCACGCCGCTATGCGGAGTTATGTGAAGGAGTCCTTGGAGAAGGGGCATATTCGCCCGTCATCGTCGCCATTAGGAGCAGGGTTCTTTTTTGTAGCCAAGAAGAATGGTTCACTGAGACCTTGTATAGATTACCGCCTTCTAAAATAAGATCACGGTTAAATTTCAGTACCCCTTGCCGTTGTTATCTGATTTGTTTGCTCGGATTAAGGGGGCTAGTTGGTTCACCAAGATAGATCTTCGTGGTACGTATAATCTTGTGCGTATTAAGCGAGGCGATGAATGGAAAACTGCATTTAATACGCCCGAGGGCCATTTTGAGTATCTAGTAATGCCATTTGGACTTGCCAATGCTCCATCAGTGTTTCAGTCCTTTATGCATGACATCTTCCGAGAGTACCTGGATAAATTCCTGATTGTGTACTTGGATGACATTTTGATCTTCTCGGATGATTGGGAGTCTCATGTGAAGCAGGTCAGAACGGTGTTTCAGGTCCTGCGTGCTAATTCTTTGTTTGTGAAGGGATCAAAGTGTCTCTTTGGTGTTCAGAAGGTTTCATTTTTGGGGTTCATCTTTTCCCCTTCTACTATCGAGATGGACCCAGTAAAGGTCCAAGCCATCCATGATTGGACTCAGCCGACATCTCTGAAAAGTCTGCAAAAGTTCCTGGGCTTTGCTAATTTTTATCGTCGCTTCATCTGCAATTTTTCTAGTATTGCTAAACCATTGACCGATTTGACCAAGAAGGGTGCTGATGTGGTCAATTGGTCTTCTGCTGCTGTGGTAGCCTTTCAAGAGTTGAAGCGTCGTTTTTCTTCTGCCCCTGTGTTGTGTCAACCAGATGTTTCGCTTCCGTTCCAGGTCGAGGTTGATGCTTCTGAGATTGGAGCAGGGGCTGTTTTGTCGCAGAGAAGTTCTGATTGCTCGGTGATGAAACCATGCGCCTTCTTTTCCAGGAAGTTTTCACTTGCTGAGCGAAATTATGATGTGGGCAATCGAGAGTTGCTGGCCATGAAGTGGGCATTCGAGGAGTGGCGTCATTGGCTTGAAGGAGCTAAGCATCGCGTGGTGGTCTTGACTGATCATAAGAACTTGACTTATCTCGAGTCTGCCAAGCGGTTGAATCCCAGACAGGCTCGTTGGTCGCTGTTTTTTGCCCATTTTGACTTTGTGATTTCGTACCTTCCGGGCTCTAAAAATGTGAAGGCGGATGCTCTGTCTAGGAGTTTTGTGCCCGACTCTCCGGGTTTATCTGAGCCGGCGGGTATCCTCAAAGAGGGAGTAATTGTGTCTGCCATCTCCCCTGATTTGCGGCGGGTGCTGCAAAAATTTCAGGCTAATAAACCTGATCGTTGCCCAGCGGAGAAACTGTTTGTCCCTGATAGGTGGACGAATAAAGTTATCTCTGAGGTTCATTGTTCGGTGTTGGCTGGTCATCCTGGAATCTTTGGTACCAGAGAGTTAGTGGCTAGATCCTTTTGGTGGCCATCTCTGTCGCGGGATGTGCGTACTTTTGTGCAGTCCTGTGGGATTTGTGCTCGGGCTAAGCCCTGCTGTTCTCGTGCCAGTGGGTTGCTTTTGCCCTTACCGGTCCCGAAGAGGCCTTGGACACATATCTCTATGGATTTTATTTCAGATCTTCCCGTCTCTCAAAAGATGTCAGTCATTTGGGTGGTCTGTGATCGCTTCTCTAAGATGGTCCATTTGGTACCCTTGTCTAAATTACCTTCCTCCTCTGATTTGGTGCCATTGTTCTTACAGCATGTGGTTCGTTTACATGGCATTCCAGAGAATATCGTTTCTGACAGAGGTTCCCAGTTTGTTTCGAGGTTTTGGCGAGCCTTTTGTGGTAGGATGGGCATTGACTTGTCTTTTTCCTCGGCTTTCCATCCTCAGACTAATGGCCAGACCGAACGAACCAATCAGACCTTGGAAACATATCTGAGATGATTTGTTTCTGCTGATCAGGATGACTGGGTGTCCTTTTTGCCTTTGGCTGAGTTCGCCCTTAATAATCGGGCCAGCTCGGCTACCTTGGTTTCGCCGTTTTTCTGCAACTCTGGGTTCCATCCTCGTTTCTCTTCAGGGCAGGTTGAGTCTTCGGACTGTCCTGGTGTGGATACTGTGGTGGACAGGTTGCAGCAGATTTGGACTCATGTAGTGGACAATTTGACCTTGTCCCAGGAGAAGGCTCAACGTTTCGCTAATCGCAGATGCTGTGTGGGTCCCCGACTTCGTGTTGGGGATTTGGTTTGGTTATCTTCTCGTCATATTCCTATGAAGGTTTCCTCTCCTAAGTTTAAACCTCGTTTCATTGGTCCATATAGGATTTCTGAGGTTCTTAATCCTGTGTCTTTTCGTCTGACCCTTCCAGATTCTTTTTCCATACATAACGTATTCCATAGGTCATTGTTGCGGAGATACGTGGCACCTATGGTTCCATCTGTTGATCCTCCTGCCCCGGTTTTGGTGGAGGGGGAGTTGGAGTATATTGTGGAGAAGATTTTGGATTCTCGTGTTTCAAGACGGAAACTCCAGTATCTGGTTAAGTGGAAGGGTTATGCTCAGGAAGATAATTCCTGGGTCTTTGCCTCTGATGTCCATGCTCCCGATCTTGTTCGTGCCTTTCATATGGCTCATCCTGGTCGTCCTGGGGGCTCTGGTGAGGGTTCGGTGACCCCTTCTCAAGATGGGGGGGGGTACTGTTGTGAATTCTGTGGCAGAGCTCCCTCCTGTGGTCACAGGTGGTACTTCGGCTGATTCTCTCTGTGAGCTTCCGTTAGTGGAGGAAAGTGGTGCTGCGGCTTCTGAGTTTCCTTCCTCGGGTGATGTGGTGAAGTCGTTGGGTGCTGCTCTATTTAACTCCACCTAGTGCTTTGATCCTGGCCTCCAGTCAATGTTCTAGTATTGGATCTGTTTCCTCCTGGATTGTTCCTGTGGCCTGCTGCTCTGCATAGCTAAGTTCCGCTTTGCTATTTTGTTTGCTGTTTTTTCTGTCCAGCTTGTATATTTGTTTTTTCCTGCTTGCTGGAAGCTCTGGGACGCAGAGGGTGTACCTCCGTGCCGTTAGTTCGGTACGGAGGGTCTGTTTTGTGTTGACCGCAAAGTTATCTTTCCTATCCTCGCTCTGTTCAGAACGTCGGGCCTCACTTTGCTAAATCTATTTCATCTCTACGTTTGTCTTTTCATCTTAACTCACAGTCATTATATGTGGGGGCTGCCTTTTCCTTTGGGGTATTTCTCTGAGGCAAGGTAGGCTTATTTTCTATCTTCAGGCTAGCTAGTTTCTCAGGCTGTGCTGAGTTGCATAGGGAGCGTTAGGCGCAATCCACGGCTGCCTTTAATGTGGTTGGAGAGGATTAGGGATTGCGGTCAGCAGAGTTTCCACGTCTCAGAGCTCGTTCTATGTTTTTGGGTTATTGTCAGGTCACTGTATGTGCTCTGACCTCTATGTCCATTGTGGTACTGAATTACCTTAGCATAACAGTAACCCCAATAGTTTCCAAGCAACCGTCCAATATCCAAAATAAGTGGGCCATGCTTGGATCAAAATACAAAAGGGAAAACCAAGACTCCTTCCCTCCATTTTCCCACTTCTGCGAGTTCATTGAAAATATTGCAGAGTGTAACTGATCCAAGTTTTTCCTATGAAGAACACAGCAACCCTGTTTCATCTCCTAAACACGAGAGTCCACATCTTAACTACAGGAACCGCGGAGCTCCAATGTCCGTCAAGAAGTCTGATGTTCTTCCCACACCTACAGTATCACAAGATAAGAGCAACAAAGGTGAGAAGGTTGAGAATCCTAATCCCATTCACAAGAAATCTCACCCCTTAAAGAAGTGCATCGGCTTCAGAAAGAAACCACTCCAGGAACGCAAAGAGCTTCTGAAGAACTTTGGGTTATGTTGCAGGTGCTGGACGTCTACTGAACACTTTGCTAAGGACTGTAAAATATCAATTAAGTGTTTGGAGTGTGACTGTGAGGAGCATGTGCAAGCGCTCCATCCATCCCAATCTAACACTGCACAGCTTACACCTTCCCCCACCACAAGGCAAGGCGGGGAGGATGCTGTTCAAACAGTGTGTTCTATCACAATATCTTCTTCATGCACAGAAGTCTGCGGAGAAGGCCTCTTAGACAAGTCATGTGCGAAGATATGCCTGGTGAATGTGTATCCCAAGGGTCGACCAGAGAAAACTGCAAGGGTGTATGTTATCCTGGATGATCAGAGCAACCGGTCACTTGCAAGGTCAGAACTCTTTGATATGTTTGACTTAAAGGGAAACTCTCACCCCTATACCCTGGGCATCTGTAGGGGTGTTATGGAGGTCTCTGGGAGAATAGCCTATGCACTCTGGTCGAATGCAACGAGATACCGTCCAACAGAGAGGAAATCCCAACTCCAGAGGCTGCACTCCATCACCCTCACCTAAAGACTTTGGCAGGCAAGATACCAGCTCTCGACAACAGCGCAAACATTCTGATCTTGCATGGCAGAGACATTCTGCGACTACACAAGATATGTCAGCAAATCAACGGGCCACATGACGCTCCATTTGCTCAATGCTTTGACCTAGACTGGGTTATCATAGGTGATGTCTGTATAGGAAAGATGAAGAGACCCACGAGGATTTCCTCATTTAAGACTCACGTCCTACCAAATGGTCGCAGCACTTACTTTCAACCATGCCCGCATCATTACTGGGTGAAAAAGAAGATAAGCGATAACAAGTGGAAGAAAGAAACCTCTGACGACACAAACATATTCCTGTCCCGCAATGATGACCTTGGGTCAACAGTGGTCAACTCTACAAGAGATGACAACCAGCTAGCATCTGCAAGGGAGGACAGAGTTCATAAAGATTATGGAAAAGGAATTCACCCAAGACGATTCAAATAGCTGGGTAGCACCTTTACCTTTTCCTTACCCAAGAACAAGGCTACCTGATAATCTGCAACAAGCAACGGCAAGGTTTTCATCCCTAAAACGCACCTTAAAGAGAAGGCCAGAGATGGAGAAACATTTTGTTGACTTCATGCAGAATATCTTCGACAGAGGTCACGCAGAACCCACACCCCCGCTAAAAGAAGGTGAAGAATGCTGGTATCTCCCATTCTTTGGTGTCTACCATCCTCGCAAACCCAACCAAATTAGAGTGGTGTTTGATTCCAGTGCTCAGTATGAAGGCATGTCCCTAAATAGCCTGCTCCTCACTGGGCCTAATATAAACAACAGCCTTATAGGAGTACTGATTCGCTTCAGAAAAGAACCTGTCGCAGTAATGGCTGACATTCAACAAATGTTTCTTTGTTTTATCGTGAGAGAAGACAGCAGAAACTATCTCAGATTCCTATGGCACAAAGACAATGACGTCCACAAGAAGGTCATAGACTACAGGATGAAGGTGCATGTCTTTGGGAATAGCCCCTCGCCTGCACTGGCCATCTATGGACTAAGACGGACAGCACAGGAAGGTGAGAGAGAGTATGGGTCTGATGCTCGTCTATTTGTGGAAAGAAACTGCTACATAGATGATGGACTTAAGTCTCTTCCCACAAGTGAAGAGACAATCGATCTGCTCTCTAGGACTCAGGAAATGCTGTCAACAGCAAACCTTAGACTCTACAAGATCATCTCCAACAGTAAATAGGTAATGAAAGCATTTCCATCTGAGGATCAGTCTGCTGGTGTAAGGGATCTTGTTCTAGGTTCTGATGTTCCTTCCATGCAAGGCAGCCTCGGTCTGCTTTGGGATATTAAGCAGGACACGTTCACTTTCCAGGTGTCAGCTTGTGATAAACCTTTCACTAAACGAGGAGTCCTATCTGTTGTGAACAGCATCTATGATCCTCTCAGGTTTATCACACCCATCACCATGAAAGGCAAGATACTGTTGAGACAGTTGACCGCCGAGATTACGGATTGGGACACTCTGCTTCCATCCCAGAAACAACAAAGGTGGGAGGCATGGAAGAAGTCTCTGAAGGTCTTAGAGCATTTCCAAGTCCCACGATGTTATTCCTCAGGCACCCTTTCAGCCACCATCAGAAGAGAAGTCCACATATTCTCCAACACTTCTACAGAGGCTATAGCTGCCGTAGCCTACCTGAAGACCTTGGAAGAAGATAACAAGAGGCATTGTGGATTCATACTCGGTAAGGCAAAACTAACCCCGAAACCTTCTCACTCTGTTCCAAGACTCAAACTTTGTGCCGCCGTTCTGGCAGTGGAGTTAGCTGAAGCTATAATGGATGAAATGGACATTGCTATTGATTCATTTACCTTCTACACAGACAGTAAAGTTGTACCAGTAACATCGGACCCTGATGCACCAATGATCCTTACTCCTGCTACACTTCTTACTCAGAAGGTTGGAGCTGCCGCAATCCCTCCAGGGAAGTTTGTGGACGGGGACATTTACAGACATCAGTGGAAACAGATAGAACACTTGCCCAATGTCTTTTGGCACCGCTGGACTTGCTTTTGCTTCAAAGCAAATGGCAGACTACAAAACCTAATCTCTAAGAGGGAGACCTCATCCTCCTTAAAGATTAAGAAGCTCATCGCAATGACTGGCCAATGGGTCTTATCACCAAGGTTACACCAAGCAATGACGGGAAGATCCGTAAAGTAGAAGTCAAGGTTACAAAAGGCGGTTCAACTCGTATTTTCTTCCCTCCAGTCACTGAGCTTGTGTTACTTTTATCAAAGGAGGAACTCACATGAAAGTCATTGTTTATGGACACAGCTCACGGCGGGGAGCCTACCGCCATATATTCCTCCAGCTGTGTTGGAACATTCGAACATTTGAACTTTCTCCAGTGGATTGTTGGGTTGGTGGAAGTGTTCGCACATTGCGGCTTCCCCAATCTGAAGATGTGTTTACATTTGGACTCGGACTATCCCGTTGTTGAGGACTTCATGCCTCCAACTGAAGATTGGACCATGCCAATTAGACTACAACTGTTGTTGTTGTTACTTGCATGCTTGTTTTCCTTTTGTTTTTCAGGTCTAGAGTGACATTCCCAGAGGGCATCATAAGAATTATGAAGTCTAAAGATTTCAGACGGGGAGTGTTATGTCCCATGAATGAGATATTTTTCAGACTGTCCTGTACATTTTACATGCTGTATTGCTGTCTCTCATATTGTTTATTGTTGTTATGTGTTCCTGTGTTTTGCATAGCTGAAATCCTCCCTTTCCATAAAGTTTGTCCCTTTTGTCTCCCTGTCTCCCTCTGCTGGGTGTCATGTCACTTCCTTCTTCTTCTCCCTGTGACTTAGTCTCCATCTTGGTTTCATTAGAGGCACATGTGCTTTCAGCTTGTCTGAAGAAAGTCTTTTTTACCTGCTGCTGTTTGTATGCATTCAACAAGAATTCTTAAAGAAATCAAAGTCTCTTCTGGATTCTTCATAACATGTGTGCCTGCAGCTGAGTTAAGCTATCGGCGCCCATCACCAATTGTAAGTAAGGTGAAGAGATCCAGCATCTCACAGAGCCATATTTGCAGCCACAGGCCCCGGGGACAGAATAGAAGTTGTGTTCAGAATTAGAAAATCATGTGTAATCCCATGATACATAGTAGTCAGTACACAGCCACCATCATTTACAGGGATCCTGATTACTCCCATATAAAGTTCAGCTGTTCTAGGAGGATTTTCCAGACAATTTCTTAGCTGCATTTTACAGCAAAAGCCATCATCCATAAACAGCTTACAACATAGCAAAGGGATCTTTGTTGAAAGTTATCAGTCAGAAGGATACAAATAAATGTTCAAGACATTAGCAATACCATGGATATCTGTGAACACGTTAAGAAGTGGCTTAAGTTTGGCAGATAGGAGTCATATTAACTAAAACTGGACTACCCTCAAAAATTGCTGAAAAAAAAACAATAAGAAAATTGGTCCGGGAAGGTGTCAAGAAGCGTACCGAAACAATAAAGGAGCTGAAGAACTTTAGACATTTCTGGCAAGTATTGATTGTGTGCTGCATGTGACAATATATTCTTCATATGTCTAGGCTATGGGGTTTAATTATTTACAAAAATGATGCAGAATTATTGGTTCACAGCAATTCGACCACAACACCCTTCAGCAGTCGTCTCCGTGGAACTGGTTGGGTGGATGTGTTCCAGGGAGCTCAGAAATCCCAATTGTCTGACTAAGCATAATTCAGTGGAACAATAAGGGGGCTAATTGGGTATCAAACCAGCAACTCCAGCTTTAAATTTAAAGGGATGAGTCCAAAAGAAAATATTGGCTGTCCGTTGTCCAGAAAAAGAAAAAAATAATTTGGTAACATCAGACTTTTCATGTGCCAGTTATAATAGCAATATCTTTCTGACATTAACATTAGACATTAGAGAAAATGGGAAAAGGGTCCATGATGACTGAGATCCAGCACCAAGGGAAAAATGTTAAAACATAACTTGTACTGTAAAATTAAAAACAATAGTGAAAAAAAAATTAAAAAGAAAAGATTAAGGATCCATAAGCTTACGCATTTCGGGTTAGCAACCCTGAACAGCTATGAATAAAGGTTGCTAACCTGAAACTGTGTAAGCAATTTAATGTGACTAAAAAAATGTTCCTGTGCTGAGATAATCTTACTGTAAAACAGTGACCCTGCTGTGTACTGTGTAATGTCTGTTTCTGACCATGCAGGAACATGATCTGAACATACCAAAGCTCCTGAGCAGGGGAGGAAGCAAAAGAGAGTTTACAGTCATTACAGCAGGGGGTCACAGCTTCTGCTTTCTGTGAGGTAAAACATTGTCTTTAAACAGAAAGTTAAATATTTTACCTCACAGAAGGCAGCAGCTGTGACCCCCTGCATTAATGTTTGTATACTCTCTTTTCTTTCCTATCTTGCCCAGGAGCTGTGGTATGATCAGACCATGTTCCTGCACTGTCACACACAGCTATTACACAGCACACAGCAGGGGCACATTTATAAGATTATCTCAGCACAGGAACATTTTTTATTAATGCATCCAATGATAGAACTTATATTTATTCCAAGGTCTATTGATCAAAATGTACTTTGTTTGTGGGGAAAAAAACCTTTAAAGTGGAAGACTTCCAAAGACAGTAATGATATAAATATGTGGAAGATATTGGTGCCATATAAACACTGAGAAATAAATCAAGGTTTGGAAAAAACTTGCTAAACACTCCCGGTGGCACTTCTGGTAACAACTTGTTAAGTGCACACCTGTTCTCTACTTTACAGCAAGAAAAAAAAATCCCCACAGATATTTACAGCCATGCACAACCTCATAGTGCCAATTGGCTAATCCACGGAGTATCCTCGAAGTGAAAGTATTAGGCTCCAGGGAGCTATATGTCATATGCAATCCATTGTTGCATGGAACTTTTCTTGAAAAACACATGGATGTATAAGGTCTCTCAACCACAGAGGAAAAACTTGGCAAAGTGAAATCTGTGCGTTCTTACGTTCTGGTTCGTAATGAGAACAGAATCAGCCTACTACATCTAATTCCTACAAGTGTCTTTGGCCCGACGAGGCTTAAGCTTCTCTCCATGTGTTAGGAGCAAAAACACTTTCGCTTCAGCTAAATATGTTTTCAATAATTCTTTAGGAGGTGTGATTCCTTTTAGCTGGCGCCAAAGCATACAGTATTGGACAGCTGGGATCCAGAGCATGGACGTGTGTGTCTGCCTCACCGCTGGCTACTGTCACCTGACACACGTGAGAACAACACGCCGCGTCCGCACCGGCCTGAAATGTGTTTCCTAATCCACCTTCCCCTCCTTTACCATGCATCACACGTGATTTTCATGCCATTACAATAAAGTTTTCTATTATTTCATTTTCTTTCTGGTCGAATTATTATCAATGTGTTCAACACGTCCTCTGTGTCAAATTTCCAAGATATCAAGATTGGTTGGAACAAGTTACAATATAAAAAATTTATATTTTATCGTCTACATAAAGTTACTAGATACGGATTTAGTATATTGAATGGGGTTGTAAAGTAAAGTGGAGGCCAAGAGCAAAATATAAAAAAATTTGGTGTAGCCCTTTAGAAAACTGACTCTTATTATATTGGATCTACGCACAAAAATTAGAACAACCCTAAATGCTAATGGTGGAAATCCTAAAAAGTTAAATACTTAAGATGTGTTTCAGGACATCCCAAGCTTTAGTTGATGGGCTGAAACGCGTCCTGTGTATTTCACTTGTTGAATAAAGACAAGTTCTTCTGGTGTTGGGAGTGCTGGAATTTTTTTTTAGATTTTTACTTTACACAGCATAGGACAGGTAATAAATGCATGATCGCTGTGGTCTCCACTGATCAAGTGAATTGGTCAATTGCAGAGAACATGTGACACAACTGGTTCATTTATTGTCTATAGAAGTGGTGGCCACAAATGTTTACTATGTCTTGGTTCACGCAGGGGACTTTTGGGCTCTCAGCACCTAGACCTCCTACAATTATGCATTTATCATCTTTTATATGGTGATATATGATGTTTCTGGGAAAAGTTTGGAGTTGTAGTTTGCCTATCCATAACATAGGGGATAACATACTAATCATTGGGGATCACACTACTACTGGGACCCTTAACAATCCTGAAAAACTGAGCTCTGGATTCCGAGAATGGATTTGAGGTGCAGATACTCATCTCTAGTCAATTCACTGTCTATGGGTCTGCCGTAGAAAGTCAAGCTTTAAATTCAGCTTTCTCTGGCAGTACCATAGATATTTAATAGAGTGGAGGTTAGTATTTTACTTAGCCCTCTCAGGCAGTCACATAGACATTAAATGGAGTCAAGTTAATCTCTGTACTCTACTTTCTCCAGCATTCCATAGGCAAGTGGAGATCGAGTATCACAGGATCCAGAGCCCCGTTTTTTGTGATCACTGGGGGTCTCAGCGATATGTAAATTATCCTATCCTATGAGTAAAGGATAACTTTAAACTCTGGGAAAACACCTATAAAGATGTCATACCACTTTCTATATATTTCCTTGCACTTCAAGGGGTTGTCTAGGACTCCAAAGGAACATCAAAAAATAAAACTAAAAGCATTTTACTCACCAACCAATTCTCAGCTGCTCCTCCAGAGCACTGCCCTGGTCCCCAACCATTCTTTGAGCTTTCTCTAATGGTGGGAATGCACTTGTGAAGAGACTGGCCGAGTACTCAGGCAGTGCTACCAGAGGAGCACTGGGGGATCTATAGATAAGTACACAACTTTGAAGACCAATCCCCATTATCATCTGTGAAAGCTCAACACAACATATTCCTAGAATCAAGAATATTATGCCGAGCAGCAAGTGAGGGCACGTATTGTGTAATCCAGGATCTCTCGCTGCCCTCCCCCCTTTTGTGCTTCATAAGTGGCTTTGCTAAAACATTTTTTAATAACTGCTGCCCGAGGCATCCGAGGAACTTGCTCACACTGAGCTGCTTGATAACGACATATTAAACATTCCTCAGGAGTCTGTCAAGGACCGCGCCGTGAAATCAAATCCCTGCAAAAATATCTGCTTTATTACCACTGGCAACCTCTTCCCAATACCACGCTCCGAACCAGGAGTCAGAATTAGAAGCTGGAAGCTGGACAAGAGCTAAATATGCTTTACTTTTTCCAATTTTAGCTGTCTGGCTCCTTTCGACACCATGTTAAGCAGTGTGGGTATTTTTATATATTGGACATATACTATATGCTATATATATATATATATATATATGGAGCGCCCAACGGGGCCTAGGGGTATTCGGAAACAGGCTGATTCTTAAAGGGATGTGTCAATAAAAGGGGTAGGAATGAATGGGAATAAAGTTTATAAAGTTTGTTTGTGACGCCACCTGTGGTATTCGGTCAGGGATGACCGACGCTGCTTAAAGCGATCCACTGGAGTGATGTTATGGCAGCAGGGGTGGTATGGCTTCCCACAGGTGAAGCTGGGTCCCCAGGGCTTCCGTTGTAGTAAAGATGGTAGGTGGTGTAGAAAGAAACAGAGGACACAAGTTGCAGTCTCTTTACCTCTTTACTGATGCAAGGCAGCCACAGTCCAGGGTATGGATCACAGGTGATGGTGAGGCCCCGCTGGCCTGGAAGCAACTCAGGAATCCCCTTAGCCTGGTTGGAATCAGAAGCCTTCCTTGTTCTGTGTTTAGTCCCTTGATGCCTTAGGCCTCACACAAGGCCCTCACTTTCTCTCTGTCCCCCTTTAGGTAGGACACTAACCCGCATGGCAGGTAACGCAAGCCTTTTTACAGGATCTCTAATTATGACCCAGGCTCTATGTTTTACTGTGCCTTCGGGTGTTAATGGTGGACAGGTGACTTGGAATCCAGCTGTCTGCCGGTTTCTTCTGTGGGGCATGACGTTACCCCCACAACCTCCGTCTTCCGGCTACCGGAGTTCTGCGCTTTAGCGTGGAGAAAGCTCAGTTGCAGCTTCCCTCTAGCTCTTTACCTCGCATTTTGCTTCTCTTTTCTTTCAGTCTCCTACAGACTGCTCTTCATTCCTCTTTCCTTTCCCAGGAGCTGCAGCACTTCATATGGCTGCACGGTTCCAGCTCTCAGCCTCTTCTCCTCACTCCTCTGTCCCTCTGACAGACTAACTAACTCCTCCTCCAGACCAGATTATATAAGGAAGTTCTCCTGAATCTGGGTCTCGGGCTCCCCCTTCTGGCCTGGAGTCAGAACAGTGTTGCATGTACTGATTACCTGTCAAAGGAATCCTTCCTCGCTTCCAAGCATGACATCACTCTCCCCGAAAGGAAAGCAATACCACTGTAACAAGCGGTTATCAGGGGTGTTACATATATATATATATATATATATATATATATATATTTATATATATATATATATATATATATATACCCACATACAGTGGAGAAGGAAGGCAGCACCCCAAATAAAGTGTACAAAAAAGTTGGGGTACTTTTATTGATCCAAATCAAATGCAACATTTCTTCTCTAGAAATAACAGTGTTCAATCATGTTTTTTACAATATTTTCACAGTGCAACTTTAATGTTATATCTAATATATAAAATTGAGTGTATGTATGCGTGTGTGTGTGTGTCTGTGTGTATGTATCGGCCACGCCCACTCAATATAGCCAAGCCCACTCCACATAGGGTGGTTTCACATTTCCGTCTCTGTGCACAGCGTATCATCTGCACACATCCGTATGCGTCATGTGCACCTATCTTTAACATGGCGTACACAGTGACATGCGTTTGTATGCATTCGCATGCATCTGCGTTCACATGCGTCTGCGTACGCATGCGTCATTTCTCGGTGTGCGGCGGGTTCCGGCTAATGCAACATGTTGCATTTTTTGAGATGTCAATTATGCGCATTCATCCACATGCACTTCACTTTTCTCTATACACAGCCTCGTTATGGAAATTTGGTTTGGATAAATCTATCCCTGTGTGCTGCGGCCGTTCCCAATAAGACTGAGTATTTTGAGCTCTCATCAAGAATGGACTGTACACCATTGTGACAGAAAAACATTCCATCAATACTGATGATTTATTGTACATACATAGTTTTATAATTGCATATAGAATAGAGGTGGTTAGGGGTGGTTAGTTAATTACCATATTGTCTAGCTCCTCTGTTTTTGGTTATCTAAATATATATAGAATATTGTGATTAATGCACATATGGATGCTGATTAAGCAACTAAAATGTAGCTCTCTGCATCTAGGACAAAGTTGAGACATCTGATCATCACTTAATACATCTGGTGCTGTTCCGCTTTCTGCTGGAATTCCCCGGACAGTCTGTCTGGCTTAAATCAGTTTATGTCAGCCATTTTAAGCAATTGATTATAGTGTATATATGATTATAAAGGAGTATAAATGCAAGTGAGATCTACATGATATATATTTCCATCACAGCCTCACACTGCGCTATCACCTAACTTCTCTCATTTTCACCCTGACATTCCTCATTTTGTCCCTCAAATCCCTATCCATGAGGCTCCTCCCTTTCCATTGACGTCGTACCTCACAGGAGCAACTCCATTATAAAAACGACGGAGCTACATGTGACCTGTGCCTGCTATGAGTAAGTTCACATTTGCATATATGTGTGCAGCGTATCATCTGCATGTGCAAACTCATGCAAAAACGCGTGCAGATGCATGCTTACGCAGCATTTTTTATCCGCATCATCTTACGCATGATACCAAAAAACGCTGCTTGTGCATGCCTTTGCATTGTTTATACGCATGCGTTCAATATTTCAAATGTTTTTCAGTAGCTTTTCGTTGACATCAGAAACCCAATGGGGGTGTCTCATGGGAATTCTATATATATAGACACACTGCACTGAGGAAATCCTTGTCTTTGGATACTGTATCCAGCTGCAAGTTGGATCTTGACATGGAGAGCTTCTATGAAGATCTGGATTTACAATTGAAATTGGCTGCTGCCATTGTTTTTGCTTGTCAAGAACAAAGAAAAAGAGAAAGACGGAGAAGACACCATCGTATTGGCAATGCCCCATCCTTGAACTCCGAGAGAGCCGTGGAGCATACCACTTCTTGTACACAGAGCTGCGGCAAAACCATCAGAAGTTTTTAGACTATATGAGGATGACAGAACAGAGCTTTGATGACTTGTTGCAATGTGTCTAAGGACCCATCGTCAGGCAGAACACACAGCTCCGTCGAGCAATTCCTGCTGAGGAGTGACTGTTGGTCACCCTGAGGTACGTAATTTTTAAAAACAAGCATCTGTCATTAGTATTATTGTGATAAAAGCCATGTACTGATTTTTTTTTCCCTTCTTTTCTAAAAGCCAAGTTTTTTTTTCAAAAAGTCATGTACTGACTTTTTTTCTCATTTGCTGTCCCGCAGATTCCTGGCTACTGGAGACATTATCATCCCTCCATTTTCAATTCAGGATTTGAGTCTCCACACTCTCTGGGATTATTGGAGACACCTGCTGTGCTTTAGGTGAAGTTCTGCGTCCAGAATTCATACCCCAACTGAAATCTGGTTGGAAAATGCTGCCAAATTCCAGGAAATGTGTAATTTTCCTAACTGCTTAGGGTCTGTGGATGGCAAACACATTAGGATTATGAAACCTTCTGGTAGTGGGACTGAGTACTTCAATTATAAAAAATACTATTCCATTGTTCTAATGGCAATTGCCGATGCTCAGAGTAGATTTATCGCCATAGACATTGGTTCATTTGGACGAGGAAATGACTCACAAACTTTCAAAAACACGGACAAGGGCCAACAATTGTATGGTAATGATTTTAATTTCCCACAGCCACAACCTCTTCCCAACACTAAAGGACCACCAATGCCGTTTGTTGTGGTTGGGGATGAGGCCTTCCAAATGTGTGCCAACCTCCTAAAACCGTATTCAAGACAGGACTTAAATCACACACAAAAAAAATTAAATCTACTGACTGACAAGGGCACGAAGAACTGTGGAGTGCGCCTTTGGATTGCTGGTATGTAAATTGCACATTTTGGGAACATCTATTAATCTAAAAATTGAAACTATTGATGAGGTTGTGAAAGCATGTGTTCTTCTACACAACTACATCACGGCAAAAGAGTGGCCCAACTTAGAAATTGAGGAACCTGTTACATTGCATGATTACTAATGTCACCCTTTGAGGACTACTGTAGAAGTTGCCCAGATTAGAGATAAGCTTGCTGCTTACTTTGTGTCTGATAATGGATGTGTGGAATGGCCACAGGTGCCTGGCCTCTCTGACCTTTCCCTGTGCACTGCAGTACTTTGCCCTTCCCTCAACAGGGCAGACAAAGTATGTCTGCGCAGGAGTCGCGGCAGAAGAGGATGTGATCGTATGAAGATGAGAGGCGGCGGACCCGGACCGCGGCCCCCATCGGACCGGACCGCAGTGGGACCACCCCTGGGTGAGTATAATATAACCTGTTTTTCTTACCTTTCAGGTTACATCGGGGGCTTATTTACAGCATTATAGAATGCTGTAGATAAGCCCCTGATGTTGATGGCCTTATCTCATATACGATTTTTGGGGTGACATACTCCCTTTAAGCAGCTAAGTTAAATTTACCTGTAATTTTAAAATGTATCTGTAATTTTAAAGTGTACATGTTATGTTAAAATGTACATGGAATTTTAAAGTGTACCTGTTATAATAAAATTTACCTGTTCTATTCAAACGTACCTGTTATATTACAATTAGTGATAAGCGAGCATACTCATTGCTCGGGTTTTCCTGAGCACGCTCGGGTGGTCTCCGAGTTTTCGTGAGTGCTCAGAGATTTCGTTTTTTTGATGCAGCTGCATGATTTGCAGCTGCTGGACAGCTTGAATATAAGTAGGGATTCCCTAGCAACCAGGCAAGCAGCCTTAAATCATGCAGCTGCGTGAACAAAAACTAAATCTCCGACCACTCACTCACTCAATACTCGGGGACCAGCCGAGCGTGCTTGGGAAAACCCGAGCGACGAGTATGCTTGCTCATCACTAATTAAAATGTTCCATTAAAACTTACAGGTTCCCTCAAAAATACAATAGACATATAAATGTATTTGCGGCGGCGGCACAAAAATCAAAGAGAAGACAAGATTTTGTAAAAAAAAAAAAAATACAAATTTTATTTACAATAATAAAAAAAAGGGTGGTAAGGTTCAGAATGGTGATCTGGTTTAGGTTCGGGGTGTATCAGAGGGTGACATGGGGTGGACCTTGGGGTGTGGAGCTGTGAAGATTGGTTGGTAGTTGAGGAAGGGGTTACAGGGGAAGGGGAAACACATTGAAGGATTGGATCAGGGATGGGAGTGGACACATTGGGGAAGCAAGATAGGGAAACATTTGTAGGTGAGGGTGGAAGTGGTGGGTCCAATTTTGGGAGGGATTTCTGTCTCCGGGTCTTTGTCCTCGTCCTAAGATGATGCGTTTTGGTCCTCTTTTTTGTTGGCCCAGTGGGTGTGGTTGCCCCTGTCAAAGTCATTGGCCATGGTGCTGGAGTGGGCAGGGGTGCTGGTAGGGGTGCTGGAGTGGGCAGGGTGCTGGAGTGGGTAGGGGTGCTGGAGTGGGCAACGTGGTGGATCAATGAACTGGAGGTGGTGGAGGAGGATAGTTCGGTGCTGTGGAAGTTGGAAAGATGATCGGCTACTGGCAATATCCTCCGGCCTGTGGATTGAAGCTTTGGGACTGCTGCTGGGACTGCTGCTGCTGAAATGCATAGCTGTAAGCAGCCTGGCAGGACTGCATGACGTCCAGTTGGAGTTAAAGCGTAAAGGTACCTTCACACTCAGCGACGCTGCAGCGATACCGACAACGATGTCGATCGCTGCAGCGTCGCTGTTTGGTCGCTGGAGAGCTGTCACACAGACCGCTCTCCAGTGACCAACGATCCCGAGGTCCCCGGGTAACCAGGGTAAACATCGGGTTACTAAGCGCAGGGCCGCGCTTAGTAACCCGATGTTTACCCTGGTTACCAGCTTAAAAGTAAAAAAAACAAACAGTACATACTTACCTACCGCTGTCTGTCCCCGGCGCTGTGCTTCTCTGCACTCCTCCTGCACTGACTGAGCACAGCGGCCGGAAAGCAGAGCGGTGACGTCACCGCTCTGCTTTCCGGCTGACCGACGCTCACAGCCAGTGCAGGAGGAGTGCAGAGAAGCTGAGCGCCGGGGACAGACAGCGGTAGGTAGGTATGTAGTGTTTGTTTTTTTTACTTTTACGCTGGTAACCAGGGTAAACATCGGGTTACTAAGCGCGGCCCTGCGCTTAGTAACCCGATGTTTATCCTGGTTACCAGTGAACACATCGCTGGATCGGTGTCACACACGCCGATCCAGCGATGTCTACAGGGAGTCCAGCGACGAAATAAAGTTCTGGACTTTCCTCAGCGACCAACGATCTCCCAGCAGGGGCCTGATCGTTGGTCGCTGTCACACAGAACGATTTCCTTAACGATATCGTTGCTACGTCACAAAAAGCAACGATATCGTTAACGATATCGTTATGTGTGAAGGTACCTTAAGGTTTTCCAACACGCTTGGCTCAAAGGCTGAAAAAAAATGTTGAGCCGGTCTTTCAAGGTTGGCTTCCAGGCGGTCAAGGCATTTGTTGACATCCTAAAAAAGTGCGTTCACATGGATGAAACCACTCATCAGTCTATCACCAAGCACCCTAATCCCATCTTGAAAGACCGAGCTTAAGTGCATAAACTCGGACAAACCTCTCCTCTCCCAGGCTCTCTGCTGCTGACGAGAAGACCCAGCAGAGGAAGAGGGCTGGGAGAGGGGAAAACCAGATGGATAGGCTGCCTGTTCCCTAGCCTGTGAACTCTGCCAGGTTGCTCCATCGCTGGTGGATGATTGGGACTGCGTCTGTTTGGTGGCTGGTTGATGAGGGTCCGCTTCAACAGAGGATGATCCAGGTTGTGTTGTGCTGCACCAGGTTCTGCGTGGAAAAGAAAAGAAACACATTACTTAAAAAAATCCATGTTGTGTTGTGCTGCTCCAGGTTCTGTGTGTAAAAGAAAATCAAACATTTAAAATAAAAAAAAAAATATATATATACAGTGGGGCAAAAAAGTATTTAGTCAGTCAGCAATAGTGCAAGTTCCACCACTTAAAGAGATGAGAGGCGTCTGTAATTTACATCATAGGTAGACCTCAACTATGGGAGACAAACTGAGAAAAAAAATCCAGAAAATCACATTGTCTGTTTTTTTATCATTTTTTTTGCATATTATGGTGGAAAATAAGTATTTGGTCAGAAACAAACAATCAAGATTTCTGGCTCTCACAGACCTGTAACTTCTTCTTTAAGATTCTCCTCTTTCCTCCACTCATTACCTGTAGTAATGGCACCTGTTTAAACTTGTTATCAGTATAAAAAGACACCTGTGCACACCCTCAAACAGTCTGACTCCAAACTCCACTATGGTGAAGACCAAAGAGCTGTCAAAGGACACCAGAAACAAAATTGTAGCCCTGCACCAGGCTGGGAAGACTGAATCTGCAATAGCCAACCAGCTTGGAGTGAAGAAATCAACAGTGGGAGCAATAATTAGAAAATGGAAGACATACAAGACCACTGATAATCTCCCTCGATCTGGGGCTCCACGCAAAATCCCACCCCGTGGGGTCAGAATGATCACAAGAATGGTGAGCAAAAATCCCAGAACCACGCGGGGGGACCTAGTGAATGAACTGCAGAGAGCTGGGACCAATGTAACAAGGCCTACCATAAGTAACACACTACGCCACCATGGACTCAGATCCTGCAGTGCCAGACGTGTCCCACTGCTTAAGCCAGTACATGTCCGGGCCCGTCTGAAGTTTGCTAGAGAGCATTTGGATGATCCAGAGGAGTTTTGGGAGAATGTCCTATGGTCTGATGAAACCAAACTGGAACTGTTTGGTAGAAACACAACTTGTCGTGTTTGGAGGAAAAAGAATACTGAGTTGCATCCATCAAACACCATACCTACTGTAAAGCATGGTGGTGGAAACATCATGCTTTGGGGCTGTTTCTCTGCAAAGGGGCCAGGACGACTGATCCAGGTACATGAAAGAATGAATGGGGCCATGTATCGTGAGATTTTGAGTGCAAACCTCCTTCCATCAGCAAGGGCATTGAAGATGAAACGTGGATGGCTCTTTCAACATGACAATGATCCAAAGCACACCGCCAGGGCAACGAAGGAGTGGCTTCGTAAGAAGCATATCAAGGTCCTGGAGTGGCCTAGCCAGTCTCCAGATCTCAACCCTATAGAAAACCTTTGGAGGGAGTTGAAAGTCCGTGTTGCCAAGCGAAAAGCCAAAACATCACTGCTCTAGAGGAGATCTGCATGGAGGAATGGGCCAACATACCAACAACAGTGTGTGGCAACCTTGTGAAGACTTACAGAAAACGTTTGACCTCTGTCATTGCCAACAAAGGATATATTACAAAGTATTGAGATGAAATTTTGTTTCTGACCAAATACTTATTTGCCACCATAATATGCAAATAAAATGATAAAAAAACAGACAACGTGATTTTCTGGATTTTGTTTTCTCAGTTTGTCTCCCATAGTTGAGGTGTACCTATGATGTAAATTACAGACGCCTCTTATCTTTTTAAGTGGTGGAACTTGCACTATTGCTGACTGACTAAATACTTTTTTGCCCCACTGTATATATATATATATATATATATATATATACTTACATTTGCTGAGCAAGCGCGGGCCTCAGGAAAGCAAGGTTCCTGTAGTTTTTGTATTTTCAGCACCACTTTTTATCCGAATATCCTCTCTCATGTCCTTGTTGAAGCGGTCCTTCATCGAACGGATTTTGATTTTCTTCACTGTGAAGGAAAAAAAAAGGAAAAAATTAATTGGAAAAAAATTACATTAACATTTTCACTGCCGCGTCAGACCACATTGCAATACTTGCCAAAAGAATTTCTGGCACGTGGCACGGTCCCAATCATCCATCAGCAATGTTGTCACTTCTTCCCAGAGTCGTTGAATCATCGCATTGCCGGAGTGCTGACGCTCACGGGTGTCCCACAACGGTACTCGCTCTTGGACAAGGTTGATGAGTTTCTCATTGTCAATATCTTGATTGGCTTATTCCCTTTGTGGAAACTATAGATAAAATAGAACAAAAAGAAATTTTAAGTAAAACTGAAAAATTCTATTACAACTCAGCTGAAAAGACTACTTATACCCCATCTTTCCTCCTGAGACACATGCGCCCGATGACACCGGAAAGCTTCATTTTCACTTGACTGCTCCAGCTCATCCCCACTGGAAGGTACCTGTAAAGAAAATACATGATTTACCACATGTATAGTATTGCCAGTCAATACATACCAATCAGTAATCAAATGTGATTACATAATCAGCGTCATGTCCGCCTTCAGAAGCTTCAGTGGAGGACATATTGTAATAGCTGGCAGCAGTCAAGTGAAACACTTGAGAAGAGAACAGAGAAGAAAAATTAAAGCTGTTAATAGCCAAAACAATATGTTGGCAAAAAAAAAGAAAAGAAAAATCGACACCAATACTTACATTACAGGCAGTAGTCCAACAGTACAGCAGTCAGCACAGGACAGGGACAGACGGCAGCACCAGGAGACAACCACAGCACCAGGACACAATCGCAGCACCAGGAGAGTCAACCAGTCTATAAAGAACAGAATAAACAGTGAGAGATTGCCTCCTATGTCTTCTTAGGTGATGTATGGTAGACAGCCAACCTGTAATTAACTGTCCTGCCGCTGTTTGAAGTAATGCGTGGAGTCTGTTACTTCCTCGGTGCTCCGGCCACCGGCTACGCGCCTCAGAAGGATGTTGCCAATCTCGGGGCACGACTCCTTCTGGTTCTATCTCCGTCGTACTATGATCCCACTTCTCACTTCTCCACAATATCCTTCTCTTGGTGTCCTTCCTTGAGATACCGCCGCAAAGTAGTGCAGGCGCGGTCCCGTAACAATCTGTCCTTTCTGCTAGGTACCTGCCAGATTCCCAGTTCTGACAGGTCCTCCCTGGAGCTCTCCCAGGCTGCGTTCTGACCTAACTTCCTATCCAACCCCCAGTTTTACCAGTGTTAGGAGTGGCCTAGTACATAGTGCCTTTTGCTCCCCCTGGTGGCCGGAGTGTGAAGTGTAGTGTGTGACTGTGATACCTGGTCAAGTGAACTCCTTTAGTGCAATCAGACATAACATCGCTCCCCTTAGTGGCAGAGCGACATTACTACAATGACCAGGACTCTGGAGCGCTGCACTCCCCCCGGTTAAATCCAGTACTCCCGGACTGGGAAAAGAAGAATAACATGTTAATAGCAAACACACAAAATTTTTACATACTATGAACAAGTAAATATAACAGTGCTTTCCGTTATGGAAGGTAAGGACGCTTGAACGTTGCAAAAGATTGGTCAAGCACAGTCCATGACTCCCAGTTCAGTAGGTGCAACCATAGAACAGCAGGGACCCCGGGTAAACAAAGGGGCCCCTGTGAAAGTTTTGAAGTGATTCACTGTCCTTCACGCCATTGTCCATTTTTAAACCTATAACACAGATATTTACACAAGCATTTTCAACCAAATTGCAATTATCGTTAATATCTCCACGTTTTATAGCGAAGTGGAGTCTGATTCTGGGTGCTACGCGTAGACCTTCGCAGTGCAGGGGTGGCTATTGGCCTGACAGGGCCCGCTACGCTTGCTATCGCTGGTGTAGTGCACTGTCTTCTAGCTACACTTCTAGTGAGTCTGGGCAGCACTGGCATGCTGGAGTTCTCAGTGCTGCTGCTACTAGTGGTGGGCATGGCAGATTCACCGATGGCAGAGGGAGGGCCCGCTGGTTCGACCGTTGGCATCGCATCTTCTGGTGGGGTCGGCTGCGCTTGCGGGTCCAGATGCCCTGGCACCACATTTAGTTCTGGCGGTCTCAGTTGACGAAACGTTAAGACAGGTACCACAATGGCCTGATTTATTTGAGTCCAGGACTGGGGAAAATCTCCAAGAACAGTGTGTATCATCTTCTCCTCTTCCACGGGCGGAGAAGTCCTGGGATCTGTTTCCCCATCTTTCAGCTTATCAGGGCATATTTTCAGGTGGTCTCTCGATATGGCCATTGAGGTCTCCCCTCCGTCTTTAGTGATGAGACAGACCTTCGTATTGCCGAAATCGGAGGACAGAATGGTATACGGTTCCGCTTCCCATTGATCATCAAGCTTGTGTAGTCTCCTCTTTCGTTTGAGTACCTGCTCACCAGGTGACAATGGAGCCGCGGGAGCATACTGGTTGTAGTCCCTCTCTTGCTTTTGTCTGGCTTGAGCAAGATTCCTTTCTACACATTCCTGTACTTTGCGGTACCTTTGCTGCCTCTCGGTATCCCAATCCGCATCTGGCGATATCTCTTCAGGGGTCAGGACCCCCATGTCCAGATCGACAGGTAACTTGCTAGACCTTCCTCCCATCAGGTACGCTGGGGCGCAGTTGGTGGAATTCACCGGGATGTGGTTGTACATATCTACCAAGTCTGGTAACTTTGTGGGCCACAAGTTCCGCTCCTCTACAGGTAAGGTCTTCAGCAAGTCGATCACCACTTGGTTCATCTTCTCACACATCCCGTTGGTCTGTGGATGGTACGGCGTGGTTCTGATCTTCTTACACCTGTACAAATTGCAGAACTCCTGGAGCACCTCCGCTTCAAATGCCGGCCCCTGATTGGTCAACACCTTCTCTGGGTACCCATGGGGTCTACAGAAGTACTGCTGGAAGGTTTTGGCAGCCGTCCTAGCCGTTAGATCTTTGACTGGTACGACTACCAGGAATCTGGAATAGTGGTCCACAATGGTGAGAGCGTAGATATAACCTGACCGGCTAGGTGTTAGCTTTACGTGATCCAGCGTGACCAACTCGAGCGGCCGTTTGGTGATGATGGGCTGCAAGGGAGCCCGTTGGCTGTCACGATCCTTCTGGCGTAGGCTACAGGGGCCACACTCTCGACACCACTTCTCGATGACTTTCTTCATGCCGATCCAGTAGAACCTCCCACGGAGTAGCCTCTCCAGCTTCTTCCATCCGAAGTGTCCTGCCCCATCATGGTACACTCCCAGGACCATTGGCACATCTTGTATTGGGACCACGATCTGCCATACCAATTTGTGAGTGCGGGGGTCGATGCTCCTTCGGCACAGCTTGCCATCGTGAATAAACAGTTTGTCCCTCTCCTTCCACAACTGTATTGCCTCCGGTGGATCATCCGGGCCGGGATGCAAACCTGCCTGCGTCAGGAGCTCTTTCACCCGACGGACCGCAGGGTCACCATCCTGGTTCTCTGCCCACCCGTGGTGGGGCAGGGGATTCAACGGGGTGCCCTGTTTGTTTCTGCACCTGTTTTCCACCTGATGGGAACACTGAGTTGCCTTGAGGCGATGGAAGGCGGGCAGCTCTACTTCTTCAAATGCTTCTGGATCTTCCTTCGTTTTGGGCAGGTGAGGCATTCGGGACAATGCATCAGCATTCGCATACTTGTGCCCCGCCCGGTACTTGATGGTGAAGTCGTAATTGGACAATCGGGCCATCCACCGCTGCTCCAAGGCACCGAGTTTCGCTGTGTCCAAGTGCGTTAGTCGATTATTATCCATGAAGACAGTGAATTTTGCTGAGGCCAGATAGTGCTTGAACCTCTCCGTCACCGCCCAAACAACGGCGAGGAACTCCAGCTTAAAGGAACTGTAGTTGTCCGGGTTCCTTTCAGTGGGGCGAAGTTTCCTGCTGGCGTAAGCGATCACTCGTTCCTTGCCCTTCTGGACCTGGGACAGCACAGCTCCCAGCCCCATGTTGCTGGCATCCGTATGCAATACAAACGGTTGGTCGTATTCAGGGTAGGCTAGTACTTCTTCTCCCATCAGTGCCGATTTTAAGCAAGTGAACGATCCTTCCAGTCTGTCGTTCCAATCCAACAGGGTATTCTTACCCTTGGGTTTCTTGGGCTGGCCCACCAACAGGTCTTGCAACGGCGCGGCCTTCTTGGTGAAGTCCTTGATAAACCTCCAGTAGCAGCCCACCAACCCGAGGAACTGCCGGACTTCATGAAGATTACCGGGCTGCGGCCAGTCTTTGATCACCGTGACCTTGTCAGGGTCTGGGGCCACTCCTTCGGCACTCACCACATGGCCCAGGTACTGTACTTTGGGTTTTAGCAGATGGCATTTGGATGGTTTCACCTTTAAGCCAAAGTTGGACAGCGCTTCAAATACCTCAGCCAGGTGCTTCAGATGGTCTTTATAGGTCTTATAGAAGACAATGACATCGTCCAGATATAGCAGCACGGTCTCAAAGTTCTTGTGTCCCAAACAGCACTCCATCATCCTCTGGAACGTCCCCGGGGCATTACACAATCCGAAGGGCATGTAGTTGAACTCGCAGAGACCCATCGGCGTCGTGAAGGCTGTCTTTTCCTTGTCCGCCTCTGCCACGGGAACCTGCCAGTACCCACTGGTGAGATCTAAGGTAGAGAAGTAATTAGCAGACTTTAACGCAGCCAAGGACTCCTAGGCAGGGGGTATGCATCCTTATGTGTAATGCGGTTTAATTGCCTATAATCCACACACATCCTCATGGTGCCATCTTTCTTCCTTACGTGGACTAATGGAGCTGCCTAGGGGCTACAGCTGTCTCTCACTACCCCAGCCTCCTTCATCTCTCGCAACATGTCCTTGGCACACTGATAATGAGCTGGGGGTACAGGACGGTATCTTTCTTTTACGGGTGGGTGATCTCTTGTGGGGATGTGATGTTGAATCCCTTTTACCCGCCTGAAATCAAGGGGGTGTTTGCTAAATACCCGCTCATACTCATGAACCACCCTGTAGGCCCCCTGTATCTGGTGAGATGGAGTAGAATCAGTGCCCACATGTAATTCTTGACACTAACCTTTTGATTGCTCTGCAGAGCTGTTGTCCTCCGCCGACTTGGACGGAGCCAAGGGCCCGGGTGTTTGTATCACGCTATTATTAACAGTAAACAGCTTGGCAAGTGTGACATATTTGGTTAGGTGGACTTCTTCCTCCCCACAGTTAAGGACACGTACTGGCACCCTCACCTTTCGGACGTCAACCACCCCTCTGGCTGTCAGGAGGGTAGGCCTATTATCCGAATACATGGGTTCTACCAGGGCCTGATAGTCTTTACCCCCGAGGCCTATGGCTGCCCGACACCATATTAACATTTCACTCTTGGGGGGTATTGTAATGGGGATCAAATCACTCACTGTGACCCGGCCAATTTCACCACCAGTCAGCTCCACCTGCTGTCTCCGCATTAGGGCTCTGATTTCTTTCTGCAAGGCACGTTGTTCACTGTAACCAGCTGTCTCTGCTACTTGCTGCAACAAGACAATAACTTCTGCAAGAGAATTTTCTATGACATTAGTACCGATGGTCATCATGGGGTTACATTCGCGTCGGTCAATATCAACAATGACAATTCCCTGGGCCTCCAATTCTACCCGCCCCACCTTAATAGTGACCTCTTCATACCCCACTTGCGGCAGCGGCTGGCCATTACTAGCTATTATGGTAAAATCATCATCGGGGCACGGGTAATGTCGATGTCCTCCCAATAACGTCTATAAAGAATGTAGGGCATAGTTGTCACCTGGGAACCAGTGTCCAGCAAAGCATTCATGGGGATACCGTCGATCATGATTGGGAGAACTGGTCTCCCCCCAATGTATTTGGCTCTCCAATTTTGCGGGCCTGGGCGTTCTACTCCTGGGGGTCGGCCCTTGGCCCCAGGGTTTGCTCGTTTAACTGACAGTACCTTGCAAGATGGCCCACCTGGTGGCAGCGGCAGCAGATAGGTCGTCCATCCCGATGAAAGCGATCGTCGTCTCTGCCTCTGTTCGATGGAACTCTCCTTGGTCGCTGCCAGGGGACATCTTCCGGTCTGGAAGCCAGCTGGATCTTCTCCTTGGGGGCCTCCTGTAGGGACTGGATGGTCCGGGTTAGGGCAGCAACGCTCCTGGTCAGTTCCTGTACCTGGAGGCGCAGTCCTGCAGGGGATTCGTCTTCCACGATCTGGGCATCGGCCTTGGCGGAGACGGGTGCATCCGGCGCCACCTCCTGGTGGTACGTGAGGGCTTGACGCCTGGGAAGTGTGGCGCGGCTGGGCTGTCGCTCTGGTAGTGTCTGGATGGCTTTATCTTGGAATTGCGCAAAAGTCAGGTCTGGATTCTGCATGGACAGGAAGCGTAGCTGGGTCCTTTGGTTACTGCACAGGAGCCCCTCGATGAACCGCTCCTTCAGGAGTTTATCTTCATCTTGCATGCTGTTTGGGTCACTTTGCTTGATGGCCCGCAGCGCCTCCTGAAGATTAAGGGCATAGTCCCGTAAGCTATCCTGCGGCCTCTGCTTGCACCCATAGAACGTCAATTTAATTTCCGTAGCAGTGCAGGTGTCAAAGGTGGATTTAAGCTTTGCAAATACCTGTTGTGCAGTTTTCTTGTCTGCAACGGGCCAGGACTTCATTTCCCTCAATGCCGCTCCAAAGAGTTGGCCGGTTATTATATGAACTTTCTGAGGCTCCGTCAAGGGATAAAACTCGAGCAGGCTACAAATCCCCTCTTTAAAGTCAGTTAACGTATGAGCTTCTCCGGAGTATTGCGGGAGCCATGGCTGTTGTAGCAGCAGCAGTATCTGGCTGGTTGATGGGAGCGGCAAGCCCCGCGGCATCCGGTGGTGATACCAGACCCATGGCTGCGTCTACCATGGAATCTGGAAGTGCTCCCGAGTCTGCAGCTGTGGCCGCTGCCTCCGCTCCTCCGGGATCTGACATGGCCGTTCTTCCCCCCTTGCTAACCTGCTGGGGTCGGGGTTCTCCTTCCGGGACCGGCGCCAGGGTCAGGGCTCTTCTTCCGGGATCGGCACCTTACCGCGTCTTCCACTCCACGCTCTTTTCCAGCCGGCTCCACCCACGAAGCTATGGCTCCTCCCCTTGCGCTCCACACGGCGTGGCATTGGCGGATTTTTGGTGGCAAATAGCGATACACTGTCTTTGCAATAAGTCACAGTTCAATCACAGTTCCAAGGCACACATGACCTGATTCTTCAGGCTTAAGTACATCCTGTTCGTGATGCCAAATTGGAGCGCCCCCAGACACAGGGCCACAGGTTCTCGTTACCGGTCCTCTCTGTCTCGGTGCTGGAGTTGTCACGGTGGCTAGACCCGGTCCGTGACCCTGCTAAGGGGCGTCCAATGAAAGGTAATGGTGTGTGGTGCAAGGTGCGAGGAATAACGAGGACACAGGATTGTAGTCTCTTTACCTTTACTGAAGGCTTCGAAGTCCGCAGTCCAGAGCATGGCTAACGGGGCTGGCTGAGACCGGCCGGTCCGAAGGCACATCCAGAGTTCCCTTTGCAGGTGGGAATCAGTGTCTACCTTCGAGCGCCTGTGTGTTGTAGTCCTTCCCTGCTGAGCACCACGGGATAGTCCTCACAACTGTCGTATCTGTTCCTTCTCTCTCTCTCCATCCCCCAGATTATATGGCTAGGACACACCTTTATGACAGGTAGGCCTGGAGTTATTCTGGGACCCTAGAGATGCCCCTCTCCCACGATTGCCTCCTATGTCTTCTTAGGTGATGTATGGTAGACAGCCAACCTGTAATTAACTGTCCTGCCACTGTTTGAAGTAATGCGTGGAGTCTGTTACTTCCTCGGTGCTCCGGCCACCGGCTACGTGCCTCAGAAGGATGTTGCCAATCTCGGGGCACGACTCCTTCTGGTTCTATCTCCTTCGTACTATGATCCCACTTCTCACTTCTCCACAATATCCTTCTCTTCGTGTCCTTCTTTGAGATACCGCCGCAAGGTAGTGCAGGCGCGGTCCCGTAACAATCTGTCCTTTCTGCTAGGTACCTGCCAGATTCCCAGTTCTGACAGGTCCTCCCTGGAGCTCTCCCAGGCTGCGTTCTGACCTAACTTCCTATCCAACCCCCAGTTTTACCAGTGTGAGGAGTGGCCTAGTACATAGTGCCTTTTGCTCCCCCTGGTGGCCGGAGTGTGAAGTGTAGTGTGTGACTGTGATATCTGGTCAAGTGAACTCCTTTAGTGCAATCAGACATAACATCGCTCCCCTTAGTGGCAGAGCGACATTACTCCAACGACCAAGGCTCTGGGGCGCTGCACTAGCAATTTCTAATGTTTTATACTTACATAGACTGTGTTGTGCTCATCAGGACAACCAGCAGCACCTGGAGACACCCGCAGCACCAGGAGACAACTGCTGCACCAGGAGACAATCGCAGCACCAAGTCCAAACTGCAGTGAAAGAGACATTTTCAAAGGATCTATACTTGCATAGCCAGTGTTGTGCTCTCATCCAAAGTCCACATAGTAATGGCCTTGCAGTGCCCACACCCTCTTTTTATACACATTTGTTTGGGAGTGGCTGAAACCATTTCCTGGACCTCCTAATTATGAAGTGTGCATGTGTATCGAACGCAGGCTAACGCATGTCCTTGTGTATGCTTGCGTTCCCATAGACAGTAATGCGTTTTTTTTATTCACTCCATCCGCAGTCATACGCTGCAGGTGGAGGTTGTGTATAAGGCCACATTCACACGTTCAGTATTTGGTCAGCATTTTACCTCAGTATTTATAAGCCAAAACCACGAGTGGGAGAAAAATACAGAAGTGGTGACGTGTTTCTGATATACTTTTCCTCTGATTGTTTTACACCAAGTTTTAGCTTACAAATACTGAGGTAAAAATACTAACCAAATAACGTGTGGCTGAGGTCTAATACAGGAGGAGATGACACACAGGTATAATAATATATACAGGAGGAGATGACATACAGGTATATATGCAACACTCGCTAAGGCCATGGGGTACTTAGAACCAGGTCGGACAGTTTTTAAAGGGGTAGTCACGGCAGCGGTGACCCAGTCTGTGGCCCTGGGCGCTTAATTAAAAGGGATTGATGATGGAAAGGAATAAAGTTTATATAGGAAAAAGGGATTGTTTGTGATGCCACCTGAGGTATTCAGCTATAAATGGCCAACGCTGCTAAAGGAGACCGCTGGGGCCGATGGTGATGCAGCTGGGATGGTTCTGCTCCCCACCGGCGGAGCGGGGGCCCAAGGGCTACCAGGACAGTCTATGAGGGGTTGTGGATGTTGGGGTGCCGGAATGATTGGAGAACAAAGGGACTGTAGTTTCTTTACCTTTAATTGTAAGAACAGTCCAAAGCACAGGTAACAGGTGGTATTAGAAATCCGGGCAGCCTGGAAGCAGTTCACAATTCTTCTAGCCAGGTGGGGTTTTAAGCTTCCCTACTGCACTGCTCTCTGGGTTCCTGATGCTTGTAGTTCTCCTCAAGTCCCTCTCTCAGTCTGTCCACATAGTGAAACGCTACCCACATGGCAGGCAGATTGAGCCTTTTCTGGGTGTCACTCCCTCGTTGTGACTTCGGGTATGCGGATGTGCCTTCAGGTGTCAGTTGTGGCCAGGAGACCTGCAATCTCCTGTCTTCCGGGTTTGGCTGCGGGGCCTGTAATTCCCACACAACCATGGACTCTGGTGTCCGCTCTGTTGCACTCAATCCTGGGGTGATCTCAGTCGCAGCTCCACTCCCAGACTCTCCTCACATGCTTCCACTTCCTTAACTTTCTCACACTGAACTCACTAACCCTGCCTCCAGGCCAGAACTTATAGGGAATCTACCCTGAAACCGGGTTTAGAGCTCTTCATTCTGGTCTGGAGTCAGGAAAAGTGTTGTATGCAAGCGTACCTGCTAAGGAAATCCCTTCTTGCTTCCAGGAATGGCTTGACCCCCTGTGAGGGAGGCAATTCCACTGTGGCAACCGGACTCCTGGGGTGCCACATATACTATATACATGAGGAGATTACACACAGGTGTTTACTATATGCAGGAGGAGATGACACACAGGTACATACTATATACAGGAAGAGATGACATACAGGTATATACTATATACAGAAAGAGATGACACACAGGTACATACTATATACAGGAGGAGATGACATATAGGTATATACTATATACAGGAGTAGATGACACACAGGTATATACTATATACAGGAGGTGATGACACACAGGTATATACTATATACAGGAGGCGATGACACAGAGGTATATACTATATACAGGAGAAGAGGTATATACTACATACAGGGTGGGACATTTATATGGATACACCTGAATAAAATGGGAATGGTTGGTGATATCAACTTCCTGTTTGTGGCAAATTAGTATATGGGAGGGGGAAAACTTTTCAAGATGGGTAGTGACCATGGTGGCCATTTTGATGTTGGCCATTTTGGATCTAATTTTATTTTTTTCAATGGGAAGAGGGTCATGTGACACATTAAGACTTATTGAGAATTTTACAAGAAAAACAATGGTGTGCTTGGTTTTAACATAACTTTATTCTTTCATAAGTTATTTACAAGTTTATGACCACATAAAATGTGTTGAAAGTGCTGCAATTGTGTTGGATTGTCATTGCAACCCTCTTCTCCCACTCTTGACACACTGATAGTAACACCGCAGAAGAAATGCTACCACAGGCTTCCAGCATCCGTTGTTTCACATGCTGCACATCTTGTATGTTCACAGCATAGACAATTGCCTTCAGATAACCCCAAAGATAAAAGTCTAAGGGGGTCAGATCGGGAGACCTTGGTGGGTTGCCATTCAACTGGCCCACGGTGACCAATCCACTTTCCAGGAAACTGTTCATGTAGGAATGCTCAGACACCCAAGATGATGCACCACCACATTATGGTTAGTTCCACATCTTCCTCTCACTTCCCATCTCGTCAAACCTTTGTGAGGGTGGTGGTTCAAATCTTTGTTTGGTCTCTCTTTTACATTGACAAATTTTGGGTCATGGCAGATTTTGACAGGCTTGGACCTTGGAGTTGGTAACTACATTAGTGGTGGGGAGGAATCATTATGGAAATGGTCACCTCAATTTATGTATAAAGTTTTGGTTGGTCTGAATATTGGCGTTCCGTGCAGTTACTAGAACACAAATTAATTGCCATGAGAAGGCTTGTGGTACACCCGAACCACTGGTGATGGCTAAGGGTGGAAACTGGAACAGATTGTTTTTTTATTTGGACACCAGATCTTTATAGATCCAAGAATCCCCTTCATTAGGGTTGAGCGACTTTTACTTTTACAGGATCGGGTCCGGTTTCACGAAACCCGACTTTTTCAAAAGTCGGGTCGAGTGAAATCGGCCGATCCTATAAAAAAGTCGGGGTCGGGGTCGGCTGAAACACAAAACCCAATGCGGTGCATTGGGTTTCCAATGGTTCCCAGGGTCTGAAGGAGAGGAAACTCTCCTTCAGGTCCTGGGATCCATATTTAAGTGTAAAATAAAGAATTAAAATAAAAAATATTGCTATACTTACCCTCTGACGCGCCCTGGTACTAACCGGCAGCCTTCCTTCCTTAGAATCAGCGCGTGAAGGACCTTAGATGAAGTAGCGGCTTGTGATTGGTCGCGCGACCGCCCATGTGACCGCTCACGCGACCAATCACAAGCCGCGACGTCACCGAAGGTCCTTCAAGCGCTGATTCTTAGGAAGGAAGGCTGCCGGAAAGAAGCAGGGCGCGTCCGAGGGTGAGTATATTCCTATCAGGTATATACCTAATATACCTAATTAGGTATATACTCACCCTCGGACGCGCCCTGCTTCTTTCCGGCAGCCTGAAGGAAGAATCAGCGCTTGAAGGACCTTCGATGACGTCGCGGCTTGTGATTGGTCGCGTGAGCGGTCACATGGGCGGTCGCGCGACCAATCACAAGCCGCGACGTCATCTAAGGTCATTCACGCGCTGATTCTAAGGAAGGAAGGCTGCCGGTTAGTACCAGGGCGCGTCAGAGGGTAAGTATAGCAATATTTTTTATTTTAATTCTTTATTTTACACTTAAATATGGATTCCGATACCGATTTCCGATATTGCAAACATATCGGAACTCGGTATCGGAATTCCGATACCAGATTCAGAAGATCACCGACCTCATGGCCGACCCCACACAGGGGTCGGGTCGGGTTTCATGAAACCCGACTTTGCCAAAAGTCGGCGACTTCTGAAAATGGCCGACCCATTTCGCTCAACCCTACCCTTCATTAGTTATTTAGTATTTAACAATTTTTGTTTATAGGGCAGATATGTTATGTGGTATATGTTTTTAATAAAATAGCTGCTTTGGTCAACTTAATTAAAAGCAGGGAACAGAAGGAAAGAAGGGAACAGAGGGAAAGGAAGGAACAGAGGTTTACTTGGACTGGATGGCCAAGAAGGGTCATGAGTAGTTGTGCACGCCAACACCAAGGTAGGTCATGGTCTAGATGGGCCATTTCAGCAATCTTTTATCTTATTTCCATAGGCAAATTAACTCTACCTAGACAAGATATCTTTTCTTCAATATCCCCAGCAGAAGAAGGGGTTAATGTGGTTAATTTAAAGCTTTACAGATTTGGTGGCACTGTATATGAAGCACAGCCGTGATACTGTAAATATTTCACCATCATAATATACAGTCAGCGTAGATTTTTTTTATTGATTCCATCTGTGAATAAAGTCACGGGGAGTGAAAGCAAAATGTTGAACACATATGGAGATGTAAGCTCCATGTCAGCAGTGATAGGGTGTGCAAAGCTCAGGTCAGGAAAATGAGAAATTGTAGTCAGAATCTGAAAGTAGAGTGGGGTGTGCAGGTCAGTAGACGTTCAGTTCGGCAAAAGGAATCAGTCTGGAACATTGGATGACTAGAAGGGATTTTTGCAAAGTACTACCAGATAAGTTTCAAGGCTTTAGTAAATGGAGCTGCGTTAAAAAAGGCCCACAGTGGCATAATCCAGCAACTGACCTGGCATCACAAATATAGTTTCAATCAAGAAGTTCATCACTGTACATGTCAGTCACTGAAGTCATGAGAGGACAGACTTAACTAGACAAGGTGGAAAACAAAGGAAGCAATGAATCCAGATGTAACTTTGACATTATTAGAACCACTAGTTCTTGCTTCATAGACAGAAGGTCTTGTGGGATGTTCTTGATATACAGCAGGTCTTATGGGATCAAAGTTTTACAAATGATCTTATGGGATGTTCCTGGCATACGACAGGTCTTGTCGGATGCTCCTGGTATTTGAAAGGTTTTGAGGGTGTTCATAGTATGTGTCAGGTCTTCAGGGGTGTTTTCAATATTCAGCTGGTTTTGTGGAGTGTTCCTAGAATATACCAATTAGTATGTGCTTACCAAATGGAGTCAAATGAAAGAAAACTGGTAACAGGGTCATGAGTAGAAATGAGCAAATATTTCAATATTCAGTTCGGCTCACGATAGCCGAAGTTGCAATAGTCGCCAATTTAATCATAGTAACATAGTAACATAGTTAGTAAGGCCGAAAAAAGACATTTGTCCATCCAGTTCAGCCTATATTCCATCATAATAAATACCCAGATCTACGTCCTTCTACAGAACCTATCTGTTGAATCGTTGATTCAATCACCAAATATAGCCAAATATAGCCAAACACACACAGCACAAAAGCCGGTGTTTCACACGCTGGGTGACAGTGTGGGAAACACTGGCATAGCGCTTCTGGAATCATCCCTGCCGGTCAGAGAGCCATGGTTCCTACGCTGTCAAAAGACAGCGAGCGCTCAGCTGTGATCATAAGTATAAAGTTTACCTCCGGTCACTGGTGTTAGCTGATGGGTCTACAGTTCCCATCAGCTGACACCTGCTGCCGCTTAGAACAGTGAGAGCAGGAACAGCGGATATACAGTGGATGGGAGTATTCATCAGCTGCTCCTGCGCTGTAAAGAAATAATGGAAAAAAAAGCCTGCTTGGGTTCTCCTGTATTTTTGATAACCAGCCAGACAAAACTCACAGCTAGGGGCTGCAACCCTCAGCTTTCAGCTTCAGCAAGTCTGGTTATTAAGAATAGAGGGGTCCCCACACCGTATTTTTAATTATTTAAATAAATAATTTAAATAAACGACATGGAGTCCCCCCATTTTTGACATCCAGCCTTGCTAATGCTCACAGCTGGGGGTTAGTATCCTCAGGCTGGTAAGGGGCAATGAATATAGGCCACCACAGACTAAAAATAGCAGCCTGCAGCTGCCCAGAAAAGGCACATCTATTAGATGCACCAATTCTGGCACTTTGCCCGGCTCTTCCCACTTGCCCAGTAGCGGTGGCAAGTGGGGTTCATATTTTGGGGGTTGATGTCACCTTTGTATTGTCAAGTGACATCAAGCCCATGGCTTAGTAATGGAGAAGCGTCTATAAGACACCTATCCATTACTAATCCTATACTTGTACGGTAAATAAAGACACAGCCAGAATAAAGTCCTTTTTTAGAAATACGACTAAACACAGTCCATTTTATTTAAAACTAACAAACACAGTTATACTCACCTAATGCCTAATTCCACCTCATTCTCACGTAATAAAACTACAATAAAAATTCAACAATATCCCTTACCTCTCCATCATTCTGTCCCACGCCGTAATCCATGTCAGGGGGCAAAATAGTTTTTAACCTGGACGGTACCAAGATGCGGCCATCGAGGCTGAGAACCACTGGTGACTGAGCTGCTGCGAACGCAGCGTCATTGACCGGCTGTGACGTCATTGAGGTTGCCTCCGGTCACTGAGGTTGCGCTCCTAGCAGGGCTGAACTGCCGTGACCTCAGCACCGTGGGAAAAAGTCAATGATGAGGTCACCGCAGTTCAAGCTTAGTGAGTTCCCCGCACATTACTGGTTGTCAAAAATGGGGGATGTAGTTTTGTTTAATTATTTATTTAAATAATTAAAAAATACAGTGTGGGGATCTTGTTAAACAGCCTTGCTGAAGCTGACAGCTCAGGAGTGGTTCGGCCGAGACTGGCCAATGCAAGCCTATGGGTGCAAAAAAAAAATCGCACAACAGTTGGACCATGAGAGTGTTGTTGGATTTTTATGCACTGATGTCCTTTGAAAAGCTGGCAATTCACGTGCCATCTACAGTAAAACCACACTGACAGGTTAGAAAAGAATTGATAGATTAGATATATGTGACACATGTGACACGTCATGCACCAGTCACTGAGCGGGTTGGGGTATACTCGCTTGGCAGCAAAAGTCAACTATACAGGAGAAGATTCTTTCTTTAAACAAGTCCAACTTAGGTTTATTACAGAATCATAAACCACTACATAAACCATGTTAGGGCATGTGAACAATACAGAACCCATAAACTGTCCATTCCTGTCCGGTTCTGTTTGCACAGTTCAAATGCCGGCCGTCCATCAGGACACAATTCCCCAGGCTCAGGGTTACCTGGTTAGCAGCACTGCAGGTTTTTCCCAGCCTGTCTTCATCTGCCTCCTGTTAGTAGTCCAGATCCTTGGTGCTTCCTGAACCTTCATGAGCTCCCGACAGCTCCCGTCTCACACATTGGCTCTTTCTGGTTCTCCCTCCCTTCTGAGCCCTGCCATGCACCCAAACAGTGGTTTTAGTTCATTTTCTCCTGATATCCTTGTGAATATAAAAAAAAATTAGTTCCAATGTAAATTTTTGGGGAAAAAAAATAAAATGTTCATTTTTTCCTTCCACATTGCTTTAGTTCTCGTGAAGCACCTGAAGGTTTAATAAACTTCTCGAATGTGGTTTTGTGAACCTTGAGGGGTGCAGTTTTTAGAATGGTGTCACTTTCGGGTATTTTCTGTTATACTTACCCCGCAAAGTCACTTCAAATGTGAGGTGGTCCCTAAAAAAATGGTTTGGAAATTTTGTTGGAAAAATGAGAAATCGCTGGTCAACTGTTAACCCTTAGGCCGACGTCACACTAGCGAGTTTTATATATACTAGCGAGTTTTACGGACGTATGAGCGCATAAAATACGTCCGTAAAACACGCCTAACAAACGTCCCAATTATTCTCTATGCCCCTGCTCCTATCTGCCGTATTTTACTAATCAGTATTATACGGCTTTCTACGGCCGTAGAAAATCGCAGCATGCTGCGTTTGTCACCGTATTGTGCAAAAAAACGCCAATGAAAGTCTATGGAAGCCCCAAAAATACGGATTACACACAGACCAGCAGTGTGACTTGCGAGAGATACGCAGCGGTGTTAGAGAGAAAAGCCGGCAATTCAGTGCGGTGTACAGTAAAATCACACTGACAGCTTACATTAGAATAGGTAGAATAAATGTGTACACATAGAATAGGTATATATATATATATATGTCATTGAGACACATATATGTATATATATATTATTACTTCATACAGCGCTAGATAGCTTTATAGCCGGTAATTCTATTGCCGGCTTTTGCTATCTCCTTCCTAAACCCGACATGATTTGAGACATGGTTTACATACAGTAAACCATCTCATATCCCCATTTTTTTTTGCATATTCCACACTACTAATGTTAGTAGTGTGTATATGCAAAATTTGGCCGTTCTAGCTATTAAATTAAAGGGTTAAATGGCGGAAAAAATTGACGTGGGCTCCCGCGCAATTTTCTCCGCCAGAGTAGTAAAGCCAGTGACTGAGGGCAGATATTAATAGCCTGGAGAGGGTCCACGGTTATTGGACCCCCCTGGCTAAAAACATCTGCCCCCAGCCACCCCAGCCACCCGCCCTCTGCTGGGTGTCCTCATATGAACTCGAGCCTGGGAGCTTTCTAGGAAAGTTCCCACGTTCCAGGAACAACCAGCAGAGGGCGCCTCACCGCAAATGAAGGTAAATATAGGTCATTGACCTACTTTTCCTTCATTCCCTGGGGTTTTGCAGCCAGGAGCAGCGCTGCATTAGCAGAGCTCATGGCTGCAAAATATTTTAACCCCTTCAGATGGATTTACATCGTGGGACGTTACAGATCTTCGGAAGGTATGGATATTGTTGGTTTATTATTTTTTATTTGTTACAGAGCGAGGGTCTTCAGATGGATTGAGCGAAGAATAAATTATTACAACAACCTTTGTTTTTATTTCATTAAAATAATTTTTAATAATGTGTTTGTGTTTTTTTTAACCCTTTACTAGTATTGGATTAATAATGGATAGGTGTCATAATTGACGCCTCTCCATTATTAATCTGGCTTAATGTCACCTTACAATAGCAAGGTGGCATTAACCCTTCATTACCCCATATCCCACCGCTACACGGGAATGGGAAGAGAGTGGCCAAGTGCCAGAATAGGCGCATCTTCCAGATGTGCCTTTTCTGGGGTGGCTGGGGGCAAGTGTTTTTAGCCAGGGGGGCCAATAACTGTGGACCCTCTCCAGTCTATTAATATCTGCCCTCAGTCACTGGCTTTACTACTCTGGCGGAGAAAATTGCGCAGGAGCCCACGCCAATTTTTTCCGCCATTTAACCCTTTAATTTAATAGCTAGGATGACGAAATTTTGCATATACACACTACTAGCATTAGTAGTGTAGAATATGCACAAAAAAGGTGATATGAGTTGGTTTACTGTATGTAAACCATGTCTCATATCATGTCGGGTTTAGGAAGGAGATAGCAAAAGCCGGCAATTGAATTACCGGCTTTAAAGCTATCTAGCGCTGTATGAAGTAATAATATATATACATATATGTGTCTACTGACATATATACAGTGGGGCAAAAAAGTATTTAGTCAGTCAGCAATAGTGCAAGTTCCACCACTTAAAAAGATGAGAGGTGTCTGTAATTTACATCATAGGTAGACCTCAACTATGGTAGATAAACTGAGAAAAAAAAATCCAGAAAATCACATTGTCTGTTTTTTTAACATTTTTTTTTGCATATTATGGTAGAAAATAAGTATTTGGTCAGAAACAAACAATCAAGATTTCTGGCTCTCACAGACCTGTAACTTCTTCTTTAAGAGTCTCCTCTTTCCTCCACTCATTACCTGTAGTAATGGCACCTGTTTAAACTTGTTATCAGTATAAAAAAGACACCTGTGCACACCCTCAAACAGTCTGACTCCAAACTCCACTATGGTGAAGACCAAAGAGCTGTCAAAGGACACCAGAAACAAAATTGTAGCCCTGCACCAGGCTGGGAAGACTGAATCTGCAATAGCCAACCAGCTTGGAGTGAAGAAATCAACAGTGGGAGCAATAATTAGAAAATGGAAGACATACAAGACCACTGATAATCGCCCTCGATCTGGGGCTCCACGCAAAATCCCACCCCGTGGGGTGAGAATGATCACAAGAACGGTGAGCAAAAATCCCAGAACCACGCGGGGGGACCTAGTGAATGAACTGCAGAGAGCTGGGACCAATGTAACAAGGCCTACCATAAGTAACACACTACGCCACCATGGACTCAGATCCTGCAGTGCCAGACGTGTCCCACTGCTTAAGCCAGTACATGTCCGGGCCCGTCTGAAGTTTGCTAGAGAGCATTTGAATGATCCAGAGGAGTTTGGGGAGAATGTCCTATGGTCTGATGAAACCAAACTGGAACTGTTTGGTAGAAACACAACTTGTCGTGTTTGGAGGAAAAAGAATACTGAGTTGCATCCATCAAACACCATACCTACTGTAAAGCATGGTGGTGGAAACATCATGCTTTGGGGCTGTTTCTCTGCAAAGGGGCCAGGACGACTGATCCGGGTACATGAAAGAATGAATGGGGCCATGTATCGTGAGATTTTGAGTGCAAACCTCCTTCCATCAGCAAGGGCATTGAAGATGAAACGTGGCTGGGTCTTTCAACATGACAATGATCCAAAGCACACCGCCAGGGCAACGAAGGAGTGGCTTCGTAAGAAGCATTTCAAGGTCCTGGAGTGGCCTAGCCAGTCTCCAGATCTCAACCCTATAGAAAACCTTTGGAGGGAGTTGAAAGTCCGTGTTGCCAAGCGAAAAGCCAAAAACATCACTGCTCTAGAGGAGATCTGCATGGAGGAATGGGCCAACATACCAACAACAGTGTGTGGCAACCTTGTGAAGACTTACAGAAAACGTTTGACCTCTGTCATTGCCAACAAAGGATATATTACAAAGTATTGAGATGAAATTTTGTTTCTGACCAAATACTTATTTTCCACCATAATATGCAAATAAAATGTTAAAAAAACAGACAATGTGATTTTCTGGATTTTTTTTTTCTCAGTTTGTCTCCCATAGTTGAGGTCTACCTATGATGTAAATTACAGACGCCTCTCATCTTTTTAAGTGGAGGAACTTGCACTATTGCTGACTGACTAAATACTTTTTTGCCCCACTGTATATATGTTTTTTTGTTTTTTTTACACATGGATTCCTTGTATAGCCGTATGTCGGTTTTGCAAGCCTGCGAGAAAAACACGCAGTACGGATGCCATACGGATTACATACGGAGGATGCCATGCGCAAAAAACGCTGAAACACCCTGCCTACGGAGGAGCTACGGACCACTATTTTGGGGACTTTTCAGCGTATTACGGCCGTAATATACGGACCGTATTGTCTTACGCTGAGTGTGACTCCAGCCTTATAACGTTATAACAAAAGAAAAATTTTGTTTCCAAAATTGTGCTGATGTAAAGTAGACATGTGGGAAATGTTAATTATTAAGTATTTTGTGTGACACCACTCTGATTTAAGGGCATATAAATTCAAAGTTTGAAAATTGCAAAATGTTAAACATTTTCGCCATATTTCCATTTTTTTCATAAATAAACGCAAGTCAAATAAAAAATGTTCCTACTAACATGAAGTATAATATGTCACGAAAAAACAATCAGTGGGATCCGTTGAAGAGTTATAGCCACATAAAATGACAGTGTTCAGAATTGTAAAAATTGGCTTGGTCATTAACCCCTTCATGACCCAGCCTATTTTGACCTTAATGACCTGGCCATTTTTTGCAATTCTGACCAGTGTCCCTTTACGAGGTAATAACTCAAGACTGCTTCAACGGATCCTAGCGATTCTGTGACTGTTTTTTCGAGACATATTGGGCTTCATGTTAGTAGTAGTTAGAAATTTTGAATTTTTATTCTGTTAAACCAGAGAGTTATGTGACACAAAATAGTTAACAAATAACATTTCCCACATGTCTACTTTACATCAGCACAATTTTGGAACTATTTTTTTTTTTTTTGCTAGGAAGTTATAAGGGTTAAAATATGACCAGCGATTTCTCAATTTTACAACAAAATTTACAAAACCATTTTTTTAGGGACCACCTCACATTTGAAGTCAGTTTGAGGGGTCTATATGGCTGAAAATACCCAAAAGTGACACCATTCTAAAAACTGCACCCCTCAAGGTGCTCAAAACCACATTCAAGAAGTTTATTAACCCTTTAGGTGTTTCACAGCAGCAAAAGCAACATGGAAGGAAAAAACGTTTAAGTTTTTAGTCACAAAAATGATCTTTTAGCAACAATTTTTTTATTTTACCAAGGGTAAAAGGAGAAACTGGACCCTGAATGTTGTTGTCCAATTGGTCCTGAGTATGCTGATACCCCATATGTGGGGGGAAAAAAACGTTTGGGCGCACGACGGGTCTCGGAAAGGAAGGAGCGCCATTTGACTTTTTGAATGAAAAATTGGCTCCAATCTTTAGCGGATACCATGTCGCATTTGGAGAGCCCCTGTGTGCCTAAAGATTGGAGCTCCCCCACAAGTGACCATATTTTGGAAACTAGACCCCCCAAGGAACTTATCTAGATGCATAGTGAGCACTTTGAACCCCCAGGTGCTTCACAAATTGAAAAAATGAAAAAGTACTTTTTTTCACAAAAAAATTTCTTTTAGCCTCAATTTTTTTCATTTTCTCATGGGCTACAGGCTAAAATGGATCATAAAATTTGTTGGGCAATTTCTCCTGAGTAAACTGATACCTTATATGTGTGGGTAAACCACTGTTTGGGTGCACAGCAGGGCTCGGAAGGGAAGGAGCGCCATTTGACTTTTTGAATGAATAATTAGCTCCAATCATTAGCGGACACCATGTCGCGTTTGGAGAGCCCCTGTGTGCCTAAGCATTGGAGCTCCCCCACAAGTCACCCCATTTTTGAAACTATACCTCCCAATGAACTAAACTAGATGTGCGTTGAGCACTTGGAACCCCCAAGTGCTTCACAGAAGTTTATAACGCAGAGCCTTGAAAATAAAAAATAATTTTCTTTCCTCAAAAATTATTTTTTAGCCTGCAATTTTTTATTTTCACAAGAGTAACAGGAGAAATTGGATCCCAAAAGTTGTTGTTCAGTTTGTCCTGAGTATGCTGATACCCCACATGTGGGGGTAAACCACTGATTGGGCACACGTCGCGGCTCTGAAGGAAAGTAGTGATGTTTTGAAATGCAGACTTTAATGGAATGGTCTGCAGGCGTCACCTTGCGTTTGCAGAGCCCCTGATGTGCCTAAATAGAAAAAAAAACACAAGTGACCCCATTTTGGAAACTAGGCCCCCATGGAACTTATCTAGATGTGTGGTGAGCACTTTGAAATCCCAAGTGCTTCACAGAAGTTTTTTAAGGTAGAGCCGTGAAAATAAAAAATGTTTTTTTTTCCTCAAAAAATATTATTTAGTCCACTATTTTTTATTTTCACAAGGGTAACTGGAGAAATTGGACCCCAAAATTTGATATCCAGTTTGTCCCGAGTACGCTGATACCCCATATGTGGGGGTAAACCACTTTTTGGGCACACGTCAGGGCTCGGAAGGGAAGTAGTGACGTTTTGAAATGCAGACTTTGATGGAATGGTCTGCAGGCGTCACGTTGCGTTTGCAGAGCCCCTGATATGCCTAAACAGAAGGAACCCCCACAAGTGACCCCATTTTGGAAACTAGACCCCCAAGGAACTTAACTGGATGTGTGGTTGTGTGGTGAGCACTTTGAACCCCCCAATGCTTCACAGAAGTTTATAACGTAGACCCGTAAAAATAAAAAATATTTTGTTTTCCTCAAAAAATTAATTTTTAGTCCGCAATTTTTTATTTTCACAATGGCAACAGGAGAAATTAACCCCAATTGTTGTTGTCCAGTTTGTCCAGAGTACGCTGATACCCCATATGTGGGGGTAAACCACTGTTTAGGTGCACGTCAGGGCTCGGAGGGGCAGCATTTGACTTTTTGAACGCAAGATTGGCTGGAATCAATGGTGGCACCATGTCGTGTTTGGGACCCCCTGATGTGCCTAAACAGTGGAAACCCCTCAATTCTAACTCAAACACTAACCCCAACACACCCCTAACCCTAATCTTATCCCTAATTCCAACCCCAACTCTAATCCCAACCATAACTCTAATTCCAACCCTAACCCTCAGGCTATGTGTCCACATTGTGGATTCGTGTGCGGATTTTTCCGCACTGTTTTACCTCGGATTTCCTGCGTTTTTTTGTATGGATTTCACCTGCTGTTTTACACGTGCGGATTCCTATTGAGGAGCTGGTGTAAAACACTGCGGAATCCGCACAAAGAATTGACATGCTGCGGAAAATACAACTCAGCGTTTCCGCATGGTATTTTCTGCACCATGAGCACAGCAGATTTGCTTTTCCATAGGCTTACATGGTTCTGTACACCGCACGGAAAACTGCTGCGAATCCGCAGCCAAACTCTAGTACTAACCCTAACTCTAATTCTAACCCAAATTCTAACCCTAACCCTAATTCTAACCCTAATTCTAACCCTTACCCTAGTTCTAACCTTAAGCTTAGTTCTAACCCTAACCCTAATTCTAACACTAACTCTAATTCTAACCCTAATTGCAACCCTAACCCTAGCCCTAACCCTAACCCTAGTTCTAACCCTAAGGCTTCTTTCACACTTGCATCATGTGACGTATGTCGCAATCCGTCATTTTGGGGAAAAACGGGTCCTGCAAATGTGCCCGCAGGATGCGTTTTTTTCCCATAGACTTGTATTCACGACAGATCGTGACGTATGGCCACGCGTCGCGTCCGTCGTGCACTGGATCCATCGTGTTTTGGCAGACTATCGTCACAAAAAAACGTTCAAGGGAACATTTTTTTCGTACATCGCGTCCGCCATTTTCTACTGTGCATGCGCTACCGGAACTCCGCCCCCTCCTCCTCAGAATTCAGAATGGGCAGAGGATGCGTTGAAAAACTGCATCCGCTGCCCACGTCGTGCACAAATTTCACAACGTGCGTCAGTACGTCACGCCGACGCTTAGCAATGGAGCCGCACTGACGCAAGTGTGAAAGAAGCCTAACCCTAGTCCTAACCCTAACACTAGCCCTAACCCTAACACTAACCTTAGTTCTAACCCTAGTGGAAAAATAAAAATAAATATAATTTCTTTATTTTATAATGTTCCCTACCTATGGGGGCGATAAAGGGGGGGCTATTTACTATTTTTTTTATTTTGATCACTGTGATAGGATGTATCACAGTGATCAAAATAAATGAACGAATCTGCCGGCCGGCAGATTCGGCGGGTGCACTGCATATGCGCCCGCCATTTTTCAAGATGGCGGCGCCCATCCTGGAAGCCAGACGGACACCGAGAGGGACCCCAGGACTTTGTAAGTATGGTGGGGTGGGATCGGACAGCGGGGGGGCACCAAACAGGATGGGGGGAGGGGAGAGGAGTGCAGCGGGGACAGAATGGAGGGGTAGAAAAGGCTGACAGCGGCGCCAGATCGTCACTGTTAGTCGGTGGGGGGGCAGATTGGGGTCTCCAGCCATGGCCGATGATATTGCAGCATCAGCCATGGCTGGATTGCTGAAATATTACAATTGCTCTGATTGGCTGTTTCACTTTCAACAGCCAATCAGAGCGATCGTAGCCACGGGGGGGCGAAGCCACCCCCCTGGGCTGAAGTGCCACTCCCCCTGTTCCTGTAGGTCGGGTGAAATTGGAGTTAACCCTTTTACCCGGCCTGCAGGAACGCGATCATTCTGTGACACAGCATATGCCTCACAGGTCGTATTGGCACCGACTTTTGCACTTTGGCACCGCTGTGTCACAGGTCAGGAAGGGGTTAAGCAGCAAATTGGCTCTGTCACTAAGGGGGTAATAATCTTATTTGAACCATACTTACGACCTCGCCCATTCCCCCAATGCACTCGTCATCTGCAAAAGATTTTAAAAAAACAATATTCCTCACCTTTTCGCAGAGATGCTGCTAATCCATTTGTCCCACCACTGGTTTAGCTCTGCTACATCTAGATGGCAGGCTGCATGATTGCATGATGCAGCCATGCAGCCTGTCATCCAGTAGATACTGAGCACCATGTTCTCAGGGTCTGCCTGTGAACTACTTTCCTTGTCTGATGGCACCGCGAGCGTGGGAAAGTTCTTTTGCTCATGGTGCCATCAGACAGATCCTGCGAGTTCACGGCCAATGAACTCACTTCACCTATGTGACGTCAGCGCGAGTGCTGTGGGAAATTTTCCAAAGCACACTTCAGATGTCTGGTGGAGTTCATGCCTCAAAGGGTCAGAGATGTTTTGGTGGCACAAGGGTTACCTACACAATATTAGGAGGTTTTAAAGTCACAGTAATCAGTGCATTCCTGCAGACAACTTCACAACAGTCTCTTTCCTTCTTTGATTCGTAAGAAAAAGACAAACGCAGCAGAAAATCTGTGCATATCCTCGTATAGAAACTGTCAGTGATGTATTATCTTATATTATCTGCAGTAAATCTACCATCCGTTTTTTCGCACAGCTCATTTCAGTGCTTGTTCTTGGCTTGTTGCCCTTATTTCTGCCTCATGAATTTCAATTTGGCCATTGGTGAAGCGTTGGTTGTCGGAGCCTAAACAGTCCATGTTGACATGAAGACATCTGATGCGTCGTTAGCGGAGAGTTACCGCACAGAGCGATGAGTGAGATTGTTCTACGGGGACAAGTCGAAAAATTCAAGTAGAACCACGATTACTAGCACAAAGCATGGGCGATGACAGCTTAATGAATAACCCAACTGTTATGACAGGAAGACGACTTACAGTTTTAGGAGAAAATATTGAAAAATTCATTGTAATGCTGGATGGGCATATTTTGGGGGTGCAGCCTTCAAGAGCAAGAAGACTGTATTCCCGTAACAGATCCAAAATGGAAACAGGAAACTCAGAAATAAAAACACCAGATAGGCAATTATCACTTATTACTTGGTCTCTGTGGGATGTAGTCCTGTTACAGTCGAACTCATGCAACCTAAAATACAGGGCCCCGATGCGATTACATGGGTGGCACATTTGGTATATCCACCATTATACACCATACTACAGCTGCTAAAAATGCTGTAAAATTGGAACATTTTTTAGTGTGAGGGTCTTTCTGCCCCCAAAAATCTCCAATTGACATAATAACATTCAGTGACCTGTTTAATGCGCTTAAAGTTACAGGGGTGAGTTTTGCATTGCATGATCATTGCTCGTACTGATTTATGATATTACACCAGGATGCGCAGTGCAAACTGCACCCTTTATTACACAGATCTCTTTGGCGTGATGAAGCTAGTGTCCAAACTTTAGTGAATGTAACCGCTCTCTGCCCAATCCTGATGAATGAAGCAAGCGACCGCAGGGAGGGTATAAATTGACTTTCTCCCTTTTTTCCGCTATGTAACTGTAGATTAACCCAATATCTGCAGCTAAATTGCATTTTTGGACAATACAGGTTCTCTTTAAATTACATTCTAAAGTGAATTTTATCACTATAATGACATTAATGATACTTTTCCATGTATTTTGCAGTCAGTTTAGAAGGGTTGTCTACTCCTTTTTCTATGTGCAAAAATATTAATTTCTGCAGCTGCAGCCAATCACTGACGTAACCTGTCAAAACTGAGTATACTTTATTTGTTATATTTTGCTGGGCTTTTTTTTATATAAAATGTAGCGGGTAGGTGAATACCCTTTTTGCTAACCATTTTTTTGTTTATATTAATCACAGTTGACTATTAGTGCCAGTTTTTATGTATTTTATTATAATGATCGTGATATTTATTAGTGTTTATTGAAAATATTTTACAGAACTTGCTTTTTTTTGTATTTACATATCGTTTATGGAAATATATTGTACATTTTTTAAGTAATTTTAAATTTTGATTTTATAGAGCTTGCTTTATTTTGTATTTACATATTGTTTATGGAAATATAATGTACATTTTTTAAGGAATTTAAAATTTTGATTTTTTTTCTAACTCAAATGCATTGTAATATCCATTTAATTCAATACCCACAGTATGTAATATAAAATATAACTTGCCTAGGTGTCTGATAGGGCATAACAATTATGGGCCATATCAGGTATTATTATTGCACAAGCCTTGGCAATGACAGCCCTGATAGAGGTACTTTAGTGCCCTTTATTTTTACACTATGTAGATGACATGATTGGCATTTGCTGTGCCATCTAAGCAGTTCTGGCTCATCAATTTTAAAGAATTTGGCAAATTGCATCATTATATCAGCCCTTAAAAAAGATGGGTTCACTTCGATCCATCAGACAGGGCAGTAGTCTCTCACTACTGGACGTGAGTATAGCAGATCTCTTACCTTTCGGAATAGCCAGTGTGGCTTCTGATTATCAGTGATGACTCTGCGTCAAATTAAATGCCATGCCAGAGACCCTGTAAGGTGAAAGATTCGCAGAGCTTCTGTCCAGGGGTCACAGACCCTGCCGATGGACTGGAGTTCAGCTAATCGATCTAGCCAACTATTCTCCTTATGTAGTTGTTACTAAGCCCTTTTCTTCCACACAAATTTTTTGGGTGTGCCCCTGCATTTAATATTAGCCCAAACCTAAGACCCACATCTGTACCTCTGTTTCTTCCTGAAATGATCTCTGGTACTAAGCAATGACCGATACAGAGGAACCATACACTTGGAAATAGACAAATAATCCATTTAAAGGAAATCAATCATGACAATTTTACAACAAACTAGTTGTATAGCTGTATATTTCCTAGTCTGACAATAAAAATAATATGTCACGGGTAGTGTTGAGCGATACCTTCCGATATCGGAAAGGATCGGTATCGGATAGGATCGGCCGATAGGGTTGAGCGACCTTTACTTTTATAGGATCGGGTCGGGTTTCACGAAACCCGACTTTTTCAAAAGTCGAGTCGAGAGAAATCGACCGATCCTATAAAAAAGTCGGGGTCGGGGTCGGCCGAAACTCGAAACCCAATGCAGTGCATTGGGTTTCCATGGTTCCCAGGGTCTGAAGGAGCGGAAACTCTCCTTCAGGCCCTGAGATCCATATTTTAGTGTAAAATAAAGAATTAAAATAAAAAATATCGCAATACTTCCCCTCTGACGCGCCCTGGTACTAATCGGGAACCTTCCTTCCTTAGAATCAGCCTTCCAGGACCTTGCGGTGACGTCGCGGTGACGTCGCGGCTTGTGATTGGCCGCGCGGCCGCCCATGTGACCGCTCACGCGACAAATCACAAGCCGCGACGTCACCGCTGACGTCACCGAAGGTCCTGGAAGGGCTGATTCTTAGGAAGGAAGGCTGTCGGAAAGAAGCAGGGCGCGTCCGAGGGTGATTATATTCTTATTAGGTATATACTCACCCTCGGACGCGCCCTGCTTCTTTATTTGTAATGAATGTTTATTTGTAATGTGGTTTTGACTTACTCTATTTTTTTGGTAAATAATGATTTTATTATTTTCATTGTTTTGCAGCTTCTTGGCAATAATATAAAGAAGACGCGACAGGACAACACTCGGTGGATGCCATATCTGTGTTTTCAATTGAAAAAAAACTTTCAGTTAACTACTTGCAGGAGAAAGTTATTGTAGCTGGTGGCCAATTTTTGTACTGTACCAGATTTTTGTTGTATGTGTTTGTTTTTAATGTTAAAATGTCTGCATTTGATATCTCTCCAGTATTTTCTTTTTTATAAGCAAAATACTTATTTTTATATTTTCTGATGTTTTATACCGGAGTGTTCCTCGGGGCACGCTTATAAAGTGTCTTATATATGTGTTTCTAATGAGTCACATTTGTCATGTCTCACGACTTGAGAAATCATTTAATATTTGCATTGCTTGTGTTCGTTCCTTCTTTCTAGGCAGAAGTTTGCCTTTCCCTGTATTTTGTCCCAACTCTCTCACTGTAGTCTTGTGATGTATGTTTGTTCACGCCCTTATTCTCCATTTTGTCATCATTCCTCCATCTGTATGCATCCTACTACATGTCCTCTGTTGAATATTCCTTTTTACCTGCTACTTTCATCATAATACAAGAATTTCAGTTAAAGCAACTCTCTTTTCCTGGAGTCTTCTTACATGAGATCGTGGCTGAGTTAAGCTGTCTGATTAATCGGTATGAACGTGAGTACAGGTGAATACGGAAGCGCCTAAAAAGAAGGGTCTATCCAGGCACCACTACGTTCTACATATCCATGAGTCAGAATAACATAGTAACATAGTAACATAGTAACATAGTTAGTAAGGCCGAAAAAAGACATTTGTCCATCCAGTTCAGCCTATATTCCATCATAATAAATCCCCAGATCTACGTCCTTCTACAGAACCTAATAATTGTATGATACAATATTGTTCTGCTCCAGGAAGACATCCAGGCCTCTCTTGAACCCCTCGACTGAGTTCGCCATCACCACCTCCTCAGGCAAGCAATTCCAGATTCTCACTGCCCTAACAGTAAAGAATCCTCTTCTATGTTGGTGGAAAAACCTTCTCTCCTCCAGACGCAAAGAATGCCCCCTTGTGCCCGTCACCTTCCTTGGTATAAATAGATCCTCAGCGAGATATTTGTATTGTCCCCTTATATACTTATACATGGTTATTAGATCGCCCCTCAGTCGTCTTTTTTCTAGACTAAATAATCCTAATTTCGCTAATCTATCTGGGTATTGTAGTTCTCCCATCCCCTTTATTAATTTTGTTGCCCTCCTTTGTACTCTCTCTAGTTCCATTATATCCTTCCTGAGCACCGGTGCCCAAAACTGGACACAGTACTCCATGTGCGGTCTAACTAGGGATTTGTACAGAGGCAGTATAATGCTCTCATCATGTGTATCCAGACCTCTTTTAATGCACCCCATGATCCTGTTTGCCTTGGCAGCTGCTGCCTGGCACTGGCTGCTCCAGGTAAGTTTATCATTAACTAGGATCCCCAAGTCCTTCTCCCTGTCAGATTTACCCAGTGGTTTCCCATTCAGTGTGTAATGGTGATATTGATTCCTTCTTCCCATGTGTATAACCTTACATTTATCATTGTTAAACCTCATCTGCCACCTTTCAGCCCAAGTTTCCAACTTATCCAGATCCATCTGTAGCAGAATACTATCTTCTCTTGTATTAACTGCTTTACATAGTTTTGTATCATCTGCAAATATCGATATTTTACTGTGTAAACCTTCTACCAGATCATTAATGAATATGTTGAAGAGAACAGGTCCCAATACTGACCCCTGCGGTACCCCACTGGTCACAGCGACCCAGTTAGAGACTATACCATTTATAACCACCCTCTGCTTTCTATCACTAAGCCAGTTACTAACCCATTTACACACATTTTTCCCCAGACCAAGCATTCTCATTTTGTGTACCAACCTCTTGTGCGGCACGGTATCAAACGCTTTGGAAAAATCGAGATATACCACGTCCAATGACTCACCGTGGTCCAGCCTATAGCTTACCTCTTCATAAAAACTGATTAGATTGGTTTGACAGGAGCGATTTCTCATAAACCCATGCTGATATGGAGTTAAACAGTTATTCTCATTGAGATAATCCAGAATAACATCCCTCAGAAACCCTTCAAATATTTTACCAACAATAGAGGTTAGACTTACTGGCCTATAATTTCCAGGTTCACTTTTAGAGCCCTTTTTGAATATTGGCACCACATTTGCTATGCGCCAGTCCTGCGGAACAGATCCTGTCGCTATAGAGTCCCTAAAAATAAGAAATAATGGTTTATCTATTACATTACTTAGTTCCCTTAGTACTCGTGGGTGTATGCCATCCGGACCCGGAGATTTATCTATTTTAATCTTATTTAGCCGGTTTCGCACCTCTTCTTGGGTTAGATTGGTGACCCTTAATATAGGGTTTTCATTGTTTCTTGGGATTTCACCTAGCACTTCATTTTCCACCGTGAATACCGTGGAGAAGAAGGTGTTTAATATGTTAGCTTTTTCCTCGTCATCTACAACCATTCTTTCCTCACTATTTTTTAAGGGGCCTACATTTTCAGTTTTTATTCTTTTACTATTGATATAGTTGAAGAACAGTTTGGGATTAGTTTTACTCTCCTTAGCAATGTGCTTCTCTGTTTCCTTTTTGGCAGCTTTAATTAGTTTTTTAGATAAAGTATTTTTCTCCCTATAGTTTTTTAGAGCTTCAATGGTGCCATCCTGCTTTAGTAGTGCAAATGCTTTCTTTTTACTGTTAATTGCTTGTCTTACTTCTTTGTTTAGCCACATTGGGTTTTTCCTATTTCTAGTCCTTTTATTCCCACAAGGTATAAACCGCTTACACTGCCTATTTAGGATGTTCTTAAACATTTCCCATTTATTATCTGTATTCTTATTTCTGAGGATATTGTCCCAGTCTACCAGATTAAGGGCATCTCTAAGCTGGTCAAACTTTGCCTTCCTAAAGTTCAGTGTTTTTGTGACTCCCTGACAAGTCCCCCTAGTGAAAGACAGGTGAAACTGCACAATATTGTGGTCGCTATTTCCTAGATGCCCGACCACCTGCAGATTTGTTATTCTGTCAGGTCTATTAGATAGTATTAGGTCTAAAAGTGCTGCTCCTCTGGTTGGATTCTGCACCAATTGTGAAAGATAATTTTTCTTGGTTATTAGCAGAAACCTGTTGCCTTTATGGGTTTCACAGGTTTCTGTTTCCCAGTTAATATCCGGGTAGTTAAAGTCCCCCATAACCAGGACCTCATTATGGGTTGCAGCTTCATCTATCTGCTTTAGAAGTAGACTTTCCATGGTTTCTGTTATATTTGGGGGTTTGTAACAGACCCCAATGAGAATTTTGTTACCATTTTTCCCTCCATGAATTTCGACCCATATGGACTCGACATCCTCATTTCCTTCGCTAATATCCTCCCTTAAAGTGGACTTTAGACAAGACTTTACATAGAGACAAACCCCTCCTCCTCTCCGATTTTTACGATCCTTTCTAAACAGACTGTAACCCTGTAAGTTAACTGCCCAGTCATAGCTTTCATCTAACCATGTCTCGGTTATTCCCACTATGTCAAAGTTACCTGTAGATATTTCTGCTTCTAGTTCTTCCATCTTGTTTGTCAGGCTTCTGGCGTTTGCGAGCATGCAGTTTAGAGGATTATATTTTTATAATAATAACATTATATTTTTTTTCTAATTGTTGCTCTAAGAGATCTCAAAGATTTCATGGTTTGGAAATGATTGTTATGCCTTTACTGTCTTATATAAAAAAAACTGAATGGACACTTGTCAGCTCTTCTGAGGTGAAATGTTAGCAAGTTCCGTCTGTTGGGCCATTATTCTAGGTCATACCCCCAGATCTGTGAACTGAGCAGTAAGGATAATTAGCTGGTCTAAGAAGCATATCCATCTTTCCTACTTAAACACTTTCTTCATTGCTACTTAATGTTTTATATTTTAAAGCCATTGTAAGATTTTATAGAAGGAACTGATTGTAATTAGCACCATAGGTATCATCAGATTTTAAGGACAGTGGGCAATCATTCCGCACTTTTTTGTAGGCATACATCCTCTCCCCAGCAACCTGTATGCATTTGACATGACATTATTTGTTCCTGTTATTGCATTACTTTCTTCATTGATTCCTTTTGCATAATTTATATGTAGTTTTAGTGCTGGTTTTGTACTCTGAGCTTGTTGCCCTGTGCACAATATTTTAAGACAGACTGAAATGTCAAGTTTGTTCTGTCAAAATCAGTAGTGTTTCAAAATAGATAAAAAACAACATAAAGACTACATTCTAGAGCTGCTGTTATACTTATAAAGACAGTAAAATGTGATAACAACTATTAGCAGGTCATCTTTAGTATGTAGGTTTGATGAATCGGTGAGTGGTTGTATTGTATTGTGTGTAGTGTTGAGCATTCCGATACCGCAAGTATCGGGTATCGGCCGATATTTGCGGTATCGGAATTCCGATACCGAATTCCGATACTTCCCGCGTATCGGATACCGGAATCGGAAGTTCCCAGAATTCAAATTGAACGCAGCAGCCAATGAGGAATGAATGAAAGTGTGGGCACATCCTGTTTAGCATGGTGGGCATGTAAGTACTGGCAAGGCTGGGATTGGCTGCTGAAATGATGTCACTCTGCACTATAAAAAAGCGCTGCCGCCATTTTGCGCTCACTCTGCTGTGATTTCAGTTAGGGACAGGACGCTGTGTTCTAACTGAGGGCCAGTTGAGCTTGCTAATTGCTTTATTTTCCTTTCCAAAGGCTAATTTAGCAAAACGCTGTGTGTTCTTCACTGTTCACCTTGCTCTTGCCTTGCAGCGCTGTTTTAACAGCGTTCTGCAAGGTCTCTGTGTGTGTGTGTGTGTGTGCAGCTCACTCTGTAGTCTGTGTGCAGCCATATACCCGGTTGTATTCAGCTCAGGGGGGGTTCACACTGCCTCACACAGTTGTTCTTTTTTGCTCTTAGTGCAGCCTGCTGCACATTTTTTCTCAAATTTCCTATTAGTGTTTTTCCACCAGTCTCCAGCTCTATTGTGGAAAAACACTACATAGGATAACATAGAGGGGGGTTTTTGGGCCTTGCAGCGCCGTTTACGGCTGTCTGCACGGTCTCCGTGTGAGCCCAGCTCGCCCTGTAGTCTGTGTGCAGCCATAGCCGGTTGGATTCAGCTCAGGGTTCGTTACTGGCTCATACCTTGAGAAAAATTTTCCTTTTTTTCAAATAGTGCAGCCTGTTTAAAATTTGAAAAAAAAAATTCCTATTAGTGTCTTTCCACTCGTATCCAGCTAAATAGTGGAAAAACACTATATAGGATAACCTAGAGGAGGGTTTTTTGGCCTTGCAGCGCCGTTTACGGCTGTCTGCACGGTCTCCGTGTGAGCCCAGCTCGCCCTGTAGTCTGTGTGCAGCCATAGCCGGTTGGATTCAGCTCAGGGTTCGTTACTGGCTCATACCTTGCGAAAAAATTTCCTTTTTTTTCAAATAGTGCAGCCTGTTTAAAATTTGAAAAAAAAAAGTCCTATAAGTGTCTTTCCACTCGTATCCAGCTAAATAGTGGAAAAACACTATATAGGATAACCTAGAGGAGGGTTTTTTGGCCTTGCAGCGCCGTTTACGGCTGTCTGCACGGTCTCCGTGTGAGCCCAGCTCGCCCTGTAGTCTGTGTGCAGCCATAGCCGGTTGGATTCAGCTCAGGGTTCGTTACTGGCTCATACCTTGAGAAAAATTTTCCTTTTTTTGAAATAGTGCAGCCTGTTTAAAATTTGAAAAAAAAAAAATTCCTATTAGTGTCTTTCCACCAGTCTCCAGCTCAATTGTGGAAAAACACTACATAGGATAACCTAGAGGTTTTTTTTGGGGCCTTGCAGCGCCGTTTACGGCTGTCTGCACGGTCTCTGTGTGAGCGCTGCTCGCCCTGTAGTCTGTGTGCAGCCATAGCCGGTTGGATTCAGCTCAGGGTGCGTTACTGCCTCATACCTTGAAAAACAATTTCCTTTTTTTCAAATAGTGCAGCCAGTTTAAAATTTGAAAAAAAAAATTCCTATTAGTGTCTTTCCACTTGTATCCAGCTAAATAGTGGAAAAACACTATATAGGATAACCTAGAGGAGGGTTTTTTGGCCTTGCAGCGCCGTTTACGGCTGTCTGCACGGTCTCCGTGTGATTTAAACTAGCTCTGTAGCCCGATCTGCACAAAAAAAAAAGTTAAGTTCACCAAACACAACTTAACACTTGTGTAGGCCACATTTGAAAAATAATAAAGTTTAGTCCACAATTTACAACATTAGTGTTTCTTACACCTGTTAGGAGGAGCATTACAGGAATAAGCACACTAAGGCCTTAGTACTTTTCTGCTTATCTTTATCTGTCAACCAAGATGAAGAGGGCAGGGAGTAAGGCACGTGGGCGTGGGCACGGAGCAGGGAGAGGAGCAGGGAGAGGACGTGGTGATTCTGTGCCTGCTGCGGGCGCCGGTGAATCGTCGTCACTCAGTTTCAGCAGGGAACAGTCCTTCATGCGCAGCTTTGTCGGAGAGCGCCGTGCACCGCTGCTGCGTGAAGACCAAATTGAAGCCGTTGTCGGGTGGATGGCAGCTAACGCCTCGGCATCGACTTCAGTTAGTGCCACATCCTCTCAGGCACAGAGCACTGGAGAGCAGCCATCTGTCTCTTCACCACCTGCCAAATTGGCCAGGCAGTCAGAGAGCCCAGGACAGGAGCCGTCTCTACTTCTGTTCTCTGAATCTCTTGGCTTGGAAACAGGGGGCCAGCCAAGCAGCATTGGAGAAATGGAAGAAGAGGCAGTGTGCAGTGATGCCCAACACCTTTTTCTCTCTGACTCTGAAGAGGCAGGTGGGCCAGTGCCTCCGGTGACCACAGCGCAGTACGCATCTGATGATGAAACTCAGGTGCCGCTTTCTCGTGCGTACTGTGCTGCTGAGACTACCCAGGAGGAGCAGTTGGTGGCAGAGGGTAGTGGAGATGATGAGGTCCTTGACCCATCGTGGCGTGAGGAACAGGAAGGTGGTGGGAGCAGCTCAGAGGAAGAGCTTCCTCTTACGGGCCAAAGAGGGAGAGGGAGGGGGAAGACTGCGGAGCCTGTAGCCTCCACTTTGGCACCCGTTAGGAGCCTGTCTCTTTCCAAAGCCAAAAAGGGCGCTCCCAAGACTTGCAGTGCCTGGTCCTTTTTTGACACAGTTGCAGATGACATTTGTTTTGTCAAATGCAAGCTGTGTCATCATAAAGTAAAAAGAGGGAAAAATGTCAGCAACCTCAATACCACAAATATGTGGAAACATGTGCGGACCAGGCACGCGGTGGAGTTACAGAAACACACTGAAGATGTAGGCCAACCAACAGCGGCAGCTACCACCTCTTCAGCTCGTGTTGCCTCTTCCTCCAGCTCACGCACAGCTGGTTTGGCTTCCTCCCAGAGACCTTGTGTAATTCCACCCACAGCACCACCTTCCCAGTCATCCTCACACTCCCAGTCTACTCTACAGCCATCGGTAGTACAGGCATGGGAGAAAAGGCGGGCATTCTCGGCCAACCACCCCCGAGCACAGGCTCTGAATGCAGGCATTGCCAAACTGTTGTCCCTGGAAATGCTCTCGTTCAGGCTGGTGGAGACTGACAGCTTCCGTGACTTGATGGCATTGGCAGTCCCACAGTACAAGGTGCCCAGCCGCTTTTACTTCAGCAGGCAGGCTGTCCCTGCCCTGCACAGGCATGTTGAGGCAAACATAAAACATGCGCTACTGAACGCCGTCAGTAGCAAGGTCCACCTCACCACCGATGCGTGGACCAGTCAGCATGGACAGGGGCGATATGTTTCCCTCACTGCCCATTGGGTTAATGTTGTTGAGCCAGGTACAGATCGTGCGAGTGGCGCAGGACGTGTCCTGCCCACTCCAAGGATTGCAGGAATCCAGTCTGTACGCATCGACTCCTCCTCTTACACCAGTTCCTCTGATTCCTCTCTGCAGGATCCGTCACAGTCCACCCCCACATGGACCCGTGAACGTTTACCTATGACCGACATGAGCACAGCCGTGGCCAAACGTCAGCAGGCCGTCTTGAAACTAGTTTCATTGGGGCATCGAAGCCACACAGCGCAGGAGCTCTGGAATGCCATAAAGCAGGAGAGCGATGTGTGGTTACTGCCAGCGAATCTCCAGCCAGGCATGGTAGTGTGTGACAATGGCCGAAATCTGGTGGCAGCTTTGGCCCTTGGCAACCTCACTCACATCCCATGTCTGGCACATGTGCTCAATTTGGTTGTGCAGAGTTTTCTGAGGGACTATCCGGATCTTGATGCCCTGCTGCACAAGGTCCGCCTAGAGTGTGCTCACTTGCGGCGTTCCAGCTTGGCCAGATCCCGCATTGCTGCTCTGCAGCGCCGATTCCGCCTTCCGGAACACCGCATCATATGTGACCTACCTACCCGGTGGAATTCCACGTTACATATGTTGGAGCGGTTGTGTGAGCAGCAGCAAGCAGTTATGGAGTACCAGCTGCATCAGGCGCAAAGAAGTCGCAGTCAGCGCCGATCAGACTTCACAACCACAGAGTGGGCCACTATGAAGGACGTCTGCCAGGTTTTGCGTCCTTTTGATTATTCCACGCGGATGGCAAGTGCAGATGATGCACTAGTCAGCATGACTGTCCCCCTTATCTGCCTGCTTCAGCAAACTTTGCAAGGGTTATGGGATGATGTGGTGGAAGAGGTGGAGGATGAGGAGTCACCTTTTCCATCAGCTTCTGGAGAGTCAGCGCCACGTGGTTCCTCACAAAGGGGTACGCAGGGGCCAATTTGTGAGGAGGATGAGGAGGAGTCAATGGAGGAGGAAGAGCTCCGTCCAGAGGAGGGAGCGACACAATTGTCCAGTGGTCAGTGTGTACAGCGAGGGTGGGGTGATGACGAGCGGGCAGAGATCATGTCTCAAGCAGGGGACAGCGTTTCTGGGCCAGTTGGCACTCTGCAGCACATGGTGGATTTCATGTTGCAGTGCCTGAGAAACGACCGCCGCATCGACCACATTCTCAACATGCCTGATTATTGGGTGTTCACCCTCCTCGATCCTCGCTACCGGGACAACGTCCAAAACCTCATCCCTGCGTTGACCCGGGAGCGTAAATTGCGGGAGTACCACGACACACTGGTGAATTCCATCATCTTCTCCTGTCCAACTGAGAGGAGTGCTGCTAGTGCTTTACAAAGCAGCTCAGTGCGTCGAGGCAGTGGGGGAGGCTCTGCCCAAATAGGGAGCAGAAGCAGTGCCTCTGCCCAAGGCAAGCCCAGTATGGCACAACTCTGGCACACTTTTGTGTGCCCGCCCCAAATGTCTACACCATCACCGGCGGCTCCAGTCAGCAGGAGGCAACGGTTCCGTCAGATGGTGACAGACTACATGGCTTGCCCTCTTACTGTACTCCCAGACGGCTCTTCCCCGTTCAAGTTTTGGGTCTCTAAGCTGGATACATGGCCAGAGCTAAGCCAGTATGCATTGGAGGTGCTGGCTTGCCCTGCGGCTAGTGTCTTATCGGAACGTGTCTTTAGTGCCGCAGGTGGTGTACTAACAGACCGTCGCATGCGACTATCCTCCGATAACGTTGACCGGCTTACTTTCCTGAAAATGAACCAGGCCTGGATCTCGCAGGAATTTGCCACTCCTCTGCCTAATTAAGTAATTGGGTGTCATCCAGGTCTCCTGCTGTGTTCATCTTTCTACCACCTGAACTGCTATTCCTGGGCTCCAACACCGCCAGTTGCGGCTCAGAAGTGCAGGCTGCACAGTAAAAACATACGACCCAGTGTTATTGGGTTTCAGTAACGTCAGCTGATCCCCAGCTGTGTAGCCGGCAATGTGTCCTGCGACCGCCACGCTGGCACAACAACCTAAATGTAAGGGAACCTGTCCCCCCCCCCCCCGTCGTTTGTTACTGAAAGAGCCATCTTGTGCAGCAGTAATGCTGCACAAGGAAAAGGTAGCTCTTTTTTTTTAGCTCTTTGCACACGCAGAACTTAACACTTATAAAATGTGTTCACTGATACCGTTATACCGTCCCGGAGCTGGGACTTTCCTTCGTAATGTGACGCAGCACAGCCGTCATTCCTACCCCCTTGGTGCCATGCGCTGCCTCCTCAGCGTTGTTTTAAGCTGTCACGGAGCCTGCGCTGTTCTGTTATCCCTTGGGCATGCCCTATTTGCGCTGCCTGTCTTCTGACATAATTTGGTGTCAGGCTGGCTGCGCCTGTGCGGCCGCGGTGCCCGAGATACCGCCTCGCAGTGTCTTCTGATTGAGTCACACTGCGGGCCTGGGATCCATGGGCATGCGCAGTGCATATCTTCCCCTCGGGCTCTCGCTCATTTCCCTCCGCCTTCTTTAGACTGTGCGCCGTCAGCTGATCCCTAGCATGCCACAGCCGTGACACCGCACAGTCTGAAGAAGAGGGAAGGAGGGGAGTGAGAGTCGAGGATATGCACTGTGCATGTCCATGGATCCAAGGCCCGCAGTGGGATTACAATAGACGACACTGCGAGGTGAGATCTGGAGTCGCGTGGACGCACAGGCACTGACAGCCTGACACCAAATTATGTCAGAAGACAGGCAGCGCTAATTGGGCATGGCCAAGGGCTAACAGAACAGCGCAGGCTCCGTGACAGCTTAAAACAACGCTGAGGAGGCAGCGCACGGCATCAAGGGGATAGGAATGACAGCTGTGCTGTGTCCCATTACGAAGGAAATTCGCACCTCCGGAACGGTTTAACGGTATAAAGGGACACATTTTTAGTGTTTACTTCGGTGTTTGCAAGGAGCATAATTAAAAGAGCAACCTTTTCCTTTTGCATCCTTAGTGCTGCACAAGATGGCTCTTTCAGCTACAAACGTCTTGGGGGGGGTTAAAGGTTTCCTTTCAACTTGCTCCAATCAGGCTTCGGCCTACACTCTGTTCCTCTGCTCCTCCTGCTGTCCCTGGGCTCTAACACCGCCAGTTGGTGCCTGGAAGTGCTGTGTGCACAGTCAACAGTCGCTCCTCTGTTATTGGGGTTCAGTAACGTCAGCTGATCCCCAGCTGTGTGTGCGGCAATACCTCCAATCTGCTCCTCCTGCTGTCCCTGGGCTCTAACACCGCCAGTTGGTGCCTGGAAGTGCTGTGTGCACAGTCAACAGTCGCTCCTCTGTTATTGGGGTTCAGTAACGTCAGCTGATCCCCAGCTGTGTGTGCGGCAATACCTCCAATCTGCTCCTCCTGCTGTCCCTGGGCTCTAACACCGCCAGTTGGTGCCTGGAAGTGCTGTCTGCACAGTCAACAGTCGCTCCTCTGTTATTGGGGTTCAGTAACGTCAGCTGATCCCCAGCTGTGTGTGTGGCAATACCTCCAATCTGCTCCTCCTGCTGTCCCTGGGCTCTAACACCGCCAGTTGGTGCCTGGAAGTGCTGTGTGCACAGTCAACAGTCGCTCCTCTGTTATTGGGGTTCAGTAACGTCAGCTGATCCCCAGCTGTGTGTGCGGCAATACCTCCAATCTGCTCCTCCTGCTGTCCCTGGGCTCTAACACCGCCAGTTGGTGCCTGGAAGTGCTGTCTGCACAGTCAACAGTCGCTCCTCTGTTATTGGGGTTCAGTAACGTCAGCTGATCCCCAGCTGTGTATCCGGCAATGTGTCATGCGACCGCCACGCTGGCACAACTAAAATGTAAGGGGACCTGTCCCCCACCCCCTAGGCGTTTGTTACTGAAAGAGCCACCATGTGCAGCACTAATACTGCACAAGGGAAAGGTCGCTCTTGAAATTATGCTCCTTGCAAACGCTGAACTACACACTCATGTAATGTGTCCCCTCACACCGTCCAACCGTCCCGGAGGTGGGACTTTCCTTTGTAATGTGACGCAGCACAGCCGTCATTGCTACCCCCTTGGCACCGTGCGCTGCCTCCTTAGCGTTGTTTGATTCCGTCATGGACCCTGCGCTGTTATGTTATCCCTTGGCCATGCACAGTTTGCGCTGCCCGTCCTCTCACATCATTTGTTGTCGTCCTGGCTGCGCCTGTGCGTCCACGCTGCCCGAAATCACACCTCGCAGTGTCGTCTAATGTGATCCCACAGTGGGCCTGGTATCCATGGCCATGCGCAGTGCATATACTAGCCTCTCACTCCCCTTCTTCACACTTCTTCAGACTAGGCGGCGTCAGCTGATCCCTAATAGCATGCCACGGCCGTGACGCCGCACAGTCTGAAGAAGCAGGAAGGAGGTGAGTGAGAGGCGATGATATGCACTGCGCATGCCCATGGATCCCTGGCCCGCAGTGGGACTACATTAGATGACACTGCAAGGTTGGATCTCGGGCAGCTTGGACGCACAGGCACTGCCAGCCTGACACCTACATGATGTCAGAAGACGGGCACCGCTAACTGTGCATGGCCAAGGGATAACATTACAGCGCGGGCTCCGTGACAGAACCAAACAACGTTGAGGAGTTGGCGCCCGGCACCAAGGGGGTTGGAATGACGGCTGTGCTGTGTCACATTACAAAGGAAAGTCCCACTTCCGGGAAGGTTTGACGGTGTGAGGGGACACATTATATGAGTGTGTACTTCAGCGTTTGCAAGGAGCATAATTTTCGGAGCCACCATTTTCCATGTGCAGTATTACTGCTGTACAAGATGGCTCTTTCAGCAACAAATGCCTGGGGGGGGGGGTTAAAGGTTCCCTTTCAACTTGCTCCACTGCAGGCTTCGGCCTACACTCTGCTCCTCTTTGATTCCCTGGGTTTCAACACTGTCAGTTGCCACCTGGAAGTGTTGTCTACACAGAAAAAACACTAGGTGATGTGTCAGTTGGGTTCAGCACCGCCAGCTGTTCCCCTGCTGTGTAGTCGGCAACGTGTCCAGCACAAGCCACGCTGGCACAACAGAACAAAAGCTGCCACCAGTGCAGGCTTCGGCCTACACTCTGCTCCTCTCCTCCTCCTGCTGACCCTGGGCTCAAACACCGCTAGTTTTTGCCCGGAAGTGCTAGCTGCACAGAGAAAAACACCAGCCAATGTGTTAGTGGGGTTCAGCAACGCCAGCTGTTCCCCTGCTGTGTAGCCGGCAACGTGACCTGCAAACGCCATGCAGGCACAGGAACTGAAATTAAAGGGAACCTGGCCCCACCCCCCCAGGTGTTTCTATGTATAACAGCCACCTAGTACAGCAGTACTGCTGCATTTGTACAAGGTGGCTGACTTTTTCTCCTTGCCCACGTGGAACTCAACACGTACAAAATGTGTCTCATTGAGACCATTCCACTGTCCCTGAGGTGTGACTTTCCTTTGTAATGATACGCAGCACCCCCCTTGGTAGCGTTTCCCGTCTTTTGTCATCATGGTTAGCTGGCTGCGCCTGTGCATCCGCCCTGCTAGAAACAACGCCCCTCGTTGTCATATTTATTTTGTCAGCGAGGGTGTGGTTTATGGGCACGAGCAGTGCATATGTTCGCCTGTCTTAACTCATCTCCTTCCGCCTTCTTCAGACTGTGCGGCCTCCTGGCCGTGGTAGGCGATAACGGATCAGCTGAGGCCGCCCAGTCTGGAGCAGGTGTAAGGACATGTGTAAGCGGCAAACCTATTTACTGCACAAGGCCACGAATCCCAGCCACGCAGTGTGATTTTTTGAAAACACACTGTGGGTCTGGGATTCATGTCCATCGCTAACCGCAACGGCCGACATGAAATGAGGTCAGAAGACAGGAAGCGCTCACAGCGCATGGCCAAGGGATCACAATAGCGCAGACTCCTGTACAGCAAATAACAACGCTCAGGAATCTGCGTCCAGTACCTAGGTGCAAATTTTGACACCTGTGCTGCGTCTCCTTAAAAAGACAAGTCACGCCTCCACAACTGTTTGACAGTATAATGGGCTAAATAGTGTACGTGTTTTAGTCAGCGTGTGCAAGGAGCAAAACAAATAGAGCAACCTTTTACTTGTGCAGCATTAATGCTGCACAAGGTGTGGCTCTTGTACCTTGCAACACCTGAGGGGGGTTAAAGGTAACCTTTGAAATTGGTTCAACTAGGCTTCGGCCTACACTCTGCTCCTCTCCTGCTGACCCTGGGCTCAAACACCGCCAGTTTCTGCCCGGACATGCTAGCTGCACAGAGAGAAACACCAGCCAATGTGTTAGTGGGGTTCAGCACCACCAGCTGTTCCCCTGCTGTGTAGTCGGCATCATGTCCAGCACAAGCCACGCTGGCACAACTGACCAAAATCTGCCACCAGTGCAGGCTTCGGCCTACACTTTGCTCCTCTCCTCCTCCTGCTGACCCTGGGCTCAAACACCGCCAGTTTCTGCCCGGACATGCTAGCTGCACAGAGAGAAACACCAGCCAATGTGTTAGTGGGGTTCAGCACCACCAGCTGTTCCCCTGCTGTGTAGTCGGCATCATGTCCAGCACAAGCCACGCTGGCACAACTGACCAAAAGCTGCCACCAGTGCAGGCTTCGGCCTACACTTTGCTCCTGTCCTCCTCCTGCTGACCCTGGGCTCAAACAACGCCAGTTTCTGCCCGGACATGCTAGCTGCACAGAGAGAAACACCAGCCAATGTGTTAGTGGGGTTCAGCACCACCAGCTGTTCCCCTGCTGTGTAGTCGGCATCATGTCCAGCACAAGCCACGCTGGCACAACTGACCAAAAGCTGCCACCAGTGCAGGCTTCGGCCTGCACTTTGCTCCTCTCCTCCTCCTGCTGACCCTGGGCTCAAACAACGCCAGTTTCTGCCCGGACATGCTAGCTGCACAGAGAAAAACACCAGCCAATGTGTTAGTGGGGTTCAGCACCGCCAGCTGTTCCCCTGCTGTGTAGCTGGCAACGTGTCCTGCAAACGCCACGCAGGCACATGAACTGAAATTGAAGGGAGCCTGCCCTCCACCCCCCCAGGTGTTTCTATGTATAACAGCCTCCTTGTACAGCAGTACTGCTGTATTTGTACAAGGTGGCTGACTTTTTCTCCTTGCACACGTGGAACTCAACAAGTACAAAATGTGTCTCATTACAGACCATTACAATGTCCCTGAGGTGTGACTTTCCTTTTTAATGACACGCAGCACCCCCATTGTTAGCGCTGCCCGTCTCCTGACATCATTGGTTGGCTGGCTGTGCCTGTGCATCCCCCCTGCCCGACACAACGCCCCCCGTTGTCTCATATATTTTGACTGCGAGGGTGTGATTGATGGGCACGAGCAGTGCATATGTTCCCCTGTCTTCACTCCCCTCCTTCCGCCTTCTTCTGACTGTGCGGCCTCATGGCCGCGGCATGAGATAAGGGATCAGCTGAGGCCGCCCAGTCTGAAGCAGGTGTAAGGACATGTGTGAGCGGCGAACATATTTACTGCACAAGGCCACGAATCCCAGCACCGCAGTGTGACTTTAGGAAAAGCCACTGTGGGTCTGGGATTTATGGCCATCGTTAACCGCACCGGCCAACATGAAATGAGGTCATGAGACGGCCTGCACTAACAGGGTATTGCCAAGGGATAACACAAGAGCGCAGTTTCCTGTACTGCAAATAACAACGGTAAGGAATCTGCGCACAGCACCTAGGTGTAAATTTGTACACCTGTGCTGCGTCTCCTTAAAAAGACTAGTAGTCACGCCTCCACTACTGTTTGACAGTATAATGGGCTAAATAGTGTACGTGTTTAATTCAGCGTGTGAAAGGAGCAAAATTAAATAGAGCAACCTTTGACTTGTGCATCATTAATGCTGTTCAAGGTGTGGCTCTTGTACCTTGCAACACCTGAGGGGGGGGTTAAAGGTAACCTTTGAAATTGGTTCAACTAGGCTTCGGCCTACACTCTGCTCCTCTACTCCTCCTGCTGACCCTGGGCTCAAACACCGCTAGTTTTTGCCCAGAACTGCTAGCTGCACAGAGAAAAACACCAGCCAATGTGTTAGTGGGGTTCAGCAACGCCAGCTGTTCCCCCAGTGTGTAGTCGGCAACGTGTCCAGCACAAGCCACGCTGGCACAACAGAACAAAAGCTGCCACCAGTGCAGGCTTCGGCCTACACTTTGCTCGTCTCCTCCTCCTGCTGACCCTGGGCTCAAACAACGCCAGTTTCTGCCCGGACATGCTAGCTGCACAGAGAAAAACACCAGCCAATGTGTTAGTGGGGTTCAGCACCGCCAGCTGTTCCTCTGCTGTGTAGTCGGCATCGTGTCCAGCACAAGCCACGCTGGCACAACTGACCAAAAGCTGCCACCAGTGCAGGCTTCGGCCTACACTTTGCTCCTCTCCTCCTCCTGCTGACCCTGGGCTCAAACAACGCCAGTTTCTGCCCGGACATGCTAGCTGCACAGAGAAAAACACCAGCCAATGTGTTAGTGGGGTTCAGCACCGCCAGCTGTTCCCCTGCTGTGTAGCTGGCAACGTGTCCTGCAAACGCCACGCAGGCACATGAACTGAAATTAAAGGGAGCCTGCCCCCCACCCCCCCAGGTGTTTCTATGTATAACAGCCACCTTGCACAGCAGTACTGCTGCATTTGTACAAGGTGGCTGACTTTTTCTCCTTGCACACGTGGAACTCAACAAGTACAAAATGTGTCTCATTACAGACCATTACAATGTCCCTGAGGTGTGACTTTCCTTTTTAATGACACGCAGCACCCCCATTGTTAGCGCTGCCCGTCTCCTGACATCGTTGGTTGGCTGGCTGTGCCTGTGCGTCCCCCCTGCCCGACACAACGCCCCCCGTTGTCTCATATATTTTGACTGCGAGGGTGTGATTGATGGGCACGAGCAGTGCATATGTTCCCCTGTCTTCACTCCCCTCCTTCCGCCTTCTTCTGACTGTGCGGCCTCATGGCCGCGGCATGCGATAAGGGATCAGCTGAGGCCGCCCAGTCTGAAGCAGGTGTAAGGACATGTGTGAGCGGCGAACATATTTACTGCACAAGGCCACGAATCCCAGCACCGCAGTGTGACTTTAGGAAAAGCCACTGTGGGTCTGGGATTTATGGCCATCGTTAACCGCACCGGCCAACATGAAATGAGGTCATGAGACGGCCTGCACTAACAGGGTATTGCCAAGGGATAACACAAGAGCGCAGTTTCCTGTACTGCAAATAACAACGGTAAGGAATCTGCGCACAGCACCTAGGTGTAAATTTGTACACCTGTGCTGCGTCACCTTAAAAAGACTAGTAGTCACGCCTCCACTACTGTTTGACAGTATAATGGGCTAAATAGTGTACGTGTTTAATTCAGCGTGTGCAAGGAGCAAAATTAAATAGAGCAACCTTTGACTTGTGCATCATTAATGCTGTTCAAGGTGTGGCTCTTGTACCTTGCAACACCTGAGGGGGGGTTAAAGGTAAACTTTGAAATTGGTTCAACTAGGCTTCGGCCTACACTCTGCTCCTCTACTCCTCCTGCTGACCCTGGGCTCAAACACCGCTAGTTTTTGCCCGGAAATGCTAGCTGCACAGAGAAAAACACCAGCCAATGTGTTAGTGGGGTTCAGCACCGCCAGCTGTTCCCCCGCTGTGTAGCCGGCATCGTGTCCAGTACAAGCCACGCTGGCACAACCGACCAAAAGCTGCCACCAGTGCAGGCTTCGGCCTACACTTTGCTCCTCTCCTCCTCCTCCTGCTGACCCTGGGCTCTAACACCGCTAGTTTTTGCCCGGACATGCAATCTGCACAGAGAAAAACACCAGTCAATGTGTCAGTGGGGTTCAGCAACGCCAGCTGTCCCCCTGCTGTGTAGCTTGCAACGTGACCTGCAAACGCCACGCAGGCACATGAACTGAAATTGAAGGGAGCCTGCCCCCCACCCCCAGGTGTTTCTATGTATAACAGCCACCTTGTACAGCAGTACTGCTGCATTTGTACAAGGTGGCTGATGTTTTCTCCTTGCCCACGTGGAACTCAACACGTACAAAATGTGTCTCATTAGAGACCAATGCTAATGTCCCTGAGGTGTGACTTTCCTTTTTAATGACACGCAGCACCCCCATTGTTAGCGCTGCCCGTCTTCTGACATCATTGGTTGGCTGCCTGTGCCTGTGCGTCCGCCCTGCCCGACACAACGCCCCTCGTTGTCTCATATTTTGGATGCGAGGGTGTTATTGATGGGCATGTGCAGTGCATATGTTCGCCTGTTTTAAGTCACCTCCTTCCGCCTTCTTCAGACTGGGTGTCCTCATGGCTGCGGCATGCGATAAGGGATCAGATGAGGCCGCCCAGTCTGAAGCAGGTGTAAGGACATGTGTGAGCGGCAAACATATTTAGTGCACCAGGGCACGAATCCCAGCACCGCAGTGTGATTTTTTAAAAACACACTGTGGGTCTGGGATTCATGTCCATCGCTAACCGCAACGGCCAACATGAAATGAGGTCATAAGACAGGAAGCGCTCACAGCGCATGGCCAAAGGATCACAAGAGCGCAGACTCCTGTACAGCAACTAACAACACTCAGGAAGCTGCGCCCATGCAAAAAGGTGTTGTTTTCGACACCTGTGCTGCTTTTCTTTAAAAAGACAAGTCACGCCTCCACTACTGTTTAACAGTATAATGGGCTAAATAGTGTACGTGTTGCATTCAGCTTGTGCAAGTAGACAAATTAATAGAGCAACCTTTTATTTGTGCAGCATTAATGCTGCAGAAGGAGTGGCTCTTGTACTTTGTAACACCTGAGGGGGGGTTAAAGGTAACCTTTGAAATTGGTTCAACTAGGCTTCGGCCTACACTCTGCTCCTCTCCTCCTCCTGCTGACCCTGGGCTCTAACAACGCTAGTTTTTGCCCGGAAATGCTAGCTGCACAGAGAAAAACACCAGCCAATGTGTTAGTGGGGTTCAGCACCGCCAGCTGTTCCCCCGCTGTGTAGCCGGCATCGTGTCCAGCACAAGCCACGCTGGCACAACCGACCAAAAGCTGCCACCAGTGCAGGCTTCGGCCTACACTTTGCTCCTCTCCTCCTCCTCCTGCTGACCCTGGGCTCTAACACCGCTAGTTTTTGCCTGGACATGCAATCTGCACAGAGAAAAACACCAGTCAATGTGTCAGTGGGGTTCAGCAACGCCAGCTGTTCCCCTGCTGTGTAGCTTGCAACGTGACCTGCAAACGCCACGCAGACACATGAACTGAAATTGAAGGGAGCCTGCCCCCCACCCACAGGTGTTTCTATGTATAACAGCCACCTTGTACAGCAGTACTGCTGCATTTGTACAAGGTGGCTGACTTTTTCTCCTTGCCCACGTGGAACTCAACACGTACAAAATGTGTCTCATTAGAGACCATTACAATGTCCCTGAGGTGTGACTTTCCTTTGTAATGACACGCAGCACCACCCTTGTTAGCGCTGCCCGTCTTTTGACATCATTGGTTAGCTGGCTGCGCCTGTGCATCTCCCCTGCTCGAAACAACGCCCCTCGGTGTCTTATTTTTTTGGACAGCGAGGGTGTGATTGATGGGCATGTGCAGTGCATATGTTTGCCTGTGTTCACTCATCTCCTTCCGCCTTCTTCAGACTGGGTGTCCTCATGGCCGCGGCAGGCGATAAGGGATCAGATGAGGCCGCCCAGTCTGAAGCAGGTGTAAGGACATGTGTGAGCGTCAAAAATATTTACTGCACAAGGCCACGAATCCCAGCCACGCAGTGTGATTTTTTGAAAACACACTGTGGGTCTGGGATTCATGTCCACCGCTAACCGCAACGGCCAACATGAAATGAGGTCATAAGACAGGAAGCGCTCACAGCGCATGGCCAAAGGATCACAAGAGCGCAGACTCCTGTACAGCAACTAACAACGCTCAGGAAGCTGCGCCCATGCAAAAAGGTGTTGTTTTCGACACCTGTGCTGCTTTTCTTTAAAAAGACAAGTCACGCCTCCACTACTGTTTAACAGTATAATGGGCTAAATAGTGTACGTGTTGCATTCAGCTTGTGCAAGTAGACAAATTAATAGAGCAACCTTTTACTTGTGCAGCATTAATGCTGCAGAAGGAGTGGCTCTTGTACTTTGTAACACCTGAGGGGGGGTTAAAGGTAACCTTTGAAATTGGTTCAACTAGGCTTCGGCCTACACTCTGCTCCTCTCCTCCTCCTCCTGCTGCCCCTGGGCTCAAACACCGCTAGTTTTTGCCCGGAAATGCTAGCTGCACAGAGAAAAACACCAGCCAATGTGTTAGTGGGGTTCAGCACCGCCAGCTGTTCCCCCGCTGTGTAGCCGGCATCGTGTCCAGCACAAGCCACGCTGGCACAACCGACCAAAAGCTGCCACCAGTGCAGGCTTCGGCCTACACTTTGCTCCTCTCCTCCTCCTGCTGACCCTGGGCTCAAACACCGCCAGTTTTTGCCCGGACATGCGATCTGCACAGAGAAAAACACCAGCCAATGTGTTAGTGGGGTTCAGCAACGCCAGCTGTTCCCCTGCTGGGCAGCTTGCAACGTGACCTGCAAACGCCACGCAGGCACATGAACTGAAATTGAAGGGAGCCTGGCCCCCACCCCCAGGTGTTTCTATGTATAACAGCCACCTTGTACAGCAGTACTGCTGCATTTGTACAAGGTGGCTGATGTTTTCTCCTTGCCCACGTGGAACTCAACACGTACAAAATGTGTCTCTTTGAGACCATTCCACTGTCCCTGAGGTGTGACTTTTCTTTCTAATGATACGCAGCACCCCCCTTGGTAGCGCTTCCCGTCTTCTGACATCATTGGTTGGCTACTTGCGCCTGTTCGTCCGCTCTGCCTGAATAAAATGCTCCTCGTTGTCTTAATTATTTTGACTGCGAGGGTGTGATTGATGGGCACGAGCAGTGCATATCTTCGCCTGTCTTAACTCATCTCCTTCCGCCTTCTTCAGACTGTGCAGCCTCATGGCCGCGGCATGCGAGAAGGGATCAGCAGAGGCCGCCCAGTCTGAAGCAGGTGTAAGGACGTGTGTGAGCGGCCAAAATATTTACTGCTCAAGGCCACGAATCCCAGCACCGCAGTGTGGCTTTATGAAAAGACACTGTGGGTCTGGGATTTATGGCCATCGTTAACCGCACCGGCCAACATAAAATGATGTCATAAGATGGGCAGCGCTAACAGGGCATTGCCAAGGGATAACACAAGAGCGCAGACTCCTGTACAGCAAATAACAACGCTCAGGAAGCACCAAGGCGTTATTTTGGACACCTGTGCTGTGTCTCATCAAAAAACCAAGTCACGCATCCACTACAGTTTGACTGTAGAATGGGGTAAATTGTGTATGTCTTTCATTCAGCGTGTGCAAGTAGACAAATTAATAGAGCAACCTTTCACTTGTGCAGCATTAATACTGCACAAGGTGTGTCTCTTGTACTTTGTAACACCTGAGGGGGGGTTAAAGGTTTCCTTTGAAATTGGTTCAACTAGGCTTCGGCCTACACTCTGCTCCTCTCCTCCTCCTCCTGCTTCAACACGGGCTCTAACATCGCTAGTTTTTGCCCACAAGTGCTAGCTGCACAGAGAAAAACACACGCCATTGTGTTAGTGGGGTTCAGCAACGCCAGCTGTTCCCCCAGTGTGTAGCCGGCAAAGTGTCCTGCAAACGCAACGCAGACACAAAGCTGCCCCCAGTGCAGGCTTCGGCCTACACTCATCTCCCCCTGCTTACCCTTTGCTCCAACACCGCTAGTTGGGGCTCTAGGAAGACAATCTTTAATAGGCAAGGCAACGCATCCGGGTTCCAGCACCGCCAGCTGGTTCTCGGCAGTGTTCTTGTCACAGGTACTCCCTCGTGCCAAGCCTGGTTTCAGCACCGTCAGCTGTTTCGGGGTTGTGTCAACTTCACTGAGACGCCTATGCTTGCCCCGTCGTGGTGCGGTCGAGTTAGCCAACTCCAGGGTGCCTCCAGTTTAGGAGCTTCCTATGTGGGCTGCGTGAACTGGTAGTCAAGGCTGGTCCTGTAGTGCCAGTAGGCCCAGCTCCCCCTGTAGGACTGTTGGGGTTCGGTAACTGCGGCTGCCTCGCGGCCTAGCTGTTCTCTCCTCTCCTGTCGACCTTCGGGTCCACCACCTGGTTCCAGCACCGTCAGCTGGTTCCGGGCCGAGCCTTTGGCTTAGGTGCCTCCTCCTGGGTATCCGAGTTCCGCCAACGCCAGGCGGTCCTTGGTAGTGCTTTTAAGCGCGGGCACCTACAGCTTAGTAACCGGGTTCCAGCACCGTCAGCTGGTCCTCGGTCGTGCCATTGGCTCTTGCACACTGGGGCAACGCATCCGGGTTCCAGCACCGCCAGCTGGTTCTCGGCAGTGTTCTTGTCACAGGTACTCCCTCGTGCCAAGCCTGGTTTCAGCACCGTCAGCTGTTTCCGGGTTGTGTCAACTTCACTGAGACGCCTATGCTTGCCCCGTCGTGGTGCGGTCGAGTTAGCCAACTCCAGGGTGCCTCCAGTTTAGGAGCTTCCTATGTGGGCTGCGTGAACTGGTAGTCAAGGCTGGTTCTGTAGTGCCAGTAGGCCCAGCTCCCCCTGTAGGACTGTTGGGGTTCGGTAACTGCTGCTGCCTCGCGGCCTAGCTGTTCTCTCCTCTCCTGTGGGCCTTCGGGTCCACCACCTGGTTCCAGCACCGTCAGCTGGTTCTAGGCAGTGTCTTTTGCTCTTGTACCTTCTGCTCCCCATCCTGATTCCAGTAACGTCAGCTGGTTCCGGGCAGAGCCTTTGGCTTAGGTGCCTCCTTCTGGGTATCCAAGTTCCACCAACGTCAGGTGGTCCTTGGTAGTGCTTTCGGGCACGGGTACCTCCTGCTTAGTAACCGGGTTCCAGTAACGTCAGCTGGTCCTCGGTAGTTCCATTGGCTCTTGGACCTTCGGCTACCCATCCGGGTTCCAGTACCGTCAGCTGGTTCTCGGCATTTTCTCAGCCTTCTTGTACCTTCTGCTACATTTCCAAGTTGAAGACCCTAAAGTCGACGACTCGGAAGACCACCCCGATGACGACGACGACGACGACCCGGAAGACCACCCCGATGACGAAGACGACGACGGCGGAGACGACGACGGAGACGACGACGGCGGAGACGACGACGGCGGAGATGACGACACTGAAGACGACGACCCTGGAGACGACGACATGGAAGACCGAGAAGCAGAAGAACAAGAGGCTGCAGAACAAAGAGCAGAAGAACATTAAGCATAACACTTAATATCAGAGCAAAAGATATTATCTAAATTATATGCAGAAGAAGACTAAGCAGTGTATGGGGGTGAGTCCGTTCCTCCTCGTGGTGCCCCTGGATAAAGCCTGATGCTGCAGGCCAAACTGAACGCGGACAAATGTAACTTTTGTGACTGGCAGAACGGAAGGTGTAATCTTCCAACTTTTATAGATAACAACTACGGGAATGCCTGTCACAAATGAGAATATGATGAAGAAGTAGAATAGGAAGAATAATAACAGTGGAATAAAAAGAATATGTAGAATAGGAAGAATAATAATAGTTGAAGAAAATGAATATGAAGAATGTAATAAAAAAAAAAAATAGGTAGAAGATGAAGAAGAAGATGAATAAGGTGAAGAAGTTGATGTCAAAGATGCTGATGATGATGAAGATGAAAGTGTGGGAAAAGGAAAAAAAAGAAGGGGAAGGTCGTGGAATAGTGAAACATCAATATATGACAAAATAAAAAAAAATTTACATAGTCAATATCTTTTTCAATCCGAACGTCTTAAAAAAAAAAAAAATCATGCTATTCTATTTGATTGGACTAATCCTCATTGCCTTTAATGTCTCCGCCACCTCCCCCATACATCCTACATTATTCTTAGTTGTTTTCCTTCATGTAGAATGAACCTACAAGGAAAGAAAGGGTTTATTTTAATTCCGATATTTTGGTCCCATTGACTTGCATTGGGATCGGGTATCGGTATCGGCGATATCCGATATTTTTTGAATATCGGCCGATCCAAACCGATACCGATACTTTCCGATATCGGAAGGTATCGCTCAACACTAATTGTGTGTGGTATTGTTATTAGTATTGTGAACTTTATTAAAATGTTTGCCTTCTGATTCAGTGTTTACTTTTCTTAATTTCCAAAATGCTTGATTTCTTTGAAGGTTGTGTCTTCTGTCTTTACACACTTCTTTCTTAACCCCTTCCCAACATGCGCCATATATGTACAGTGCTGTGGGATCACATGAGCTCACACCAACTCAATATGAGAGGTGACGCCCTGCTAGCATTGATCGTGGGCGTTTAGCCCCTCTGATGCTGCTGTCAATAGTGACAGTGACAACAATGGGCATCGCAGAGGGTGGTAGCTCCCTCTCTGCTCCCATGATCACAATGCGTTTGCCATTGCTTTGTGCCGACGGTCTCCATGGTGACCCCGGAATGAAAGATGGCTGCAAGGTCACCCAGGGACTATGGCCTTGGCCTTTAAGCTCTTTGAGAGTAGGAGCTGAAATGCCTCCTCCATGCCTGCAAGACGCTGATCTGATGCCCTGCAATTTAAATGCATTGCAAAGTATGAGATCAGGAAACATAGATGTCCCATATTGGGACAAGGTAAAAATGTATAGGCTCGTCCAAGGTTGCCTCCCCCTGTTTGATGCGGCGATGAGCCTGCAACTTTTCTCCGATCCACCCATGGCTGTTAACATCTTAAATGCTGTTGTCAATCTCTGACAGCAGCATTTAACATACCTGTGCCGGAAGCGCATCATAAACCCCCGCCCATCGGCATACACGGGCAGCAGTGGTCTGGTCAGTGGAGGTCTAGTGGAAGGAGTGACCGCAGACAGGCCTCAGAGGCCTAACATAAAAAAATTGGCCTTGCTGTAGGCAATTTGAAATTGGTTCCATGGGTTACACAGGCAGCAGTGGTCTGGTCAGTGGAGGTCTAGTGGAAGGAGTGACCGCAGACAGGCCTCAAAGGCCTAACATAAAAAAATTGGCCTTGCTGTAGGCAATTTGAAATTAGTTCCATGGGTTACACGGGCAGCAGTGGTCTGGTCAGTGGAGGTCTAGTGGAAGGAGTGACCGCAGACAGGCCTCAAAGGCCTAACATAAAAAAATTGGCCTTGCTGTTGGCAATTTGAAATTGGTTCCATGGGTTACACGGGCAGCAGTGGTCTGGTCAGTGGAGGTCTAGTGGAAGGAGTGACCGCAGACAGGCCTCAAAGGCCTAACATAAAAAAATTGGCCCTGCTGTAGGCAATTTGAAATTGGTTCCATGGGTTACACGGGCAGCAGTGGTCTGGTCAGTGGAGGTCTAGTGGAAGGAGTGACCGCAGACAGGCCTCAAAGGCCTAACATAAAAATATTGGCCTTGCTGTAGGCAATTTGAAATTGGTTCCATGGGTTACACGGGCAGCAGTGGTCTGGTCAGTGGAGGTCTAGTGGAAGGAGTGACCGCAGACAGGCCTCAAAGGCCTAACATAAAAAAACTGGCCTTGCTGTTGGCAATTTGAAATTGGTTCCATGGGTTACACGGGCAGCAGTGGTCTGGTCAGTGGAGGTCTAGTGGAAGGAGTGACCGCAGACAGGCCTCAAAGGCCTAACACCAAAAAATTGGCCTTGCTTTAGGCAATTAGAAATTGGTTCCAGGGGTACACGGGCAGCAGTGGTCTGGTCAGTGGAGGTCTAGTGGAAGGAGTGACCGCAGACAGGCCTCAAAGGCCTAACATAAAAAAATTGGCCTTGCTGTAGGCAATTTGAAATTGGTTCCATGGGTTACACGGGCAGCAGTGGTCTGGTCAGTGGAGGTCTAGTGGAAGGAGTGACCGCAGACAGGCCTCAAAGGCCTAACACCAAAAAATTGGCCTTGCTTTAGGAAATTAGAAATTGGTTCCAGGGGTACACGGGCAGCAGTGGTCTGGTCAGTGGAGGTCTAGTGGAAGGAGTGACCGCAGACAGGCCTCAAAGGCCTAACATAAAAAAATTGGCCTTGCTGTAGGCAATTTGAAATTGGTTCCATGGGTACACGGGCAGTAGGGTTGAGCGACCTTGACCGTTTTAGAGTCGAGTCGTGTTCCGCGAAACCCGACTATCTTAGAAGTCGAGTCGAGTGGAATCGGCCGATTATGGCGAAAAGTCGAGTATCGCCCGAAACACGAAACCCAATGCAAATCAATGGGGGAGCATAGTCGGCAGTGAGTGGAGGCCAGGAAAACACCTACACGGCCCATTTTAATGGCAAAAACATCCATTCTTGTTACAGAAGCTTGTCAATCGTAATTTAGCTTATAATAATTGGAAGGCATTTGAAATTGGGGGTCATTTGGCTAAAGGTGTGGGGGGTAGGGCTGGTTCAAGTAATTAGTGGGCCCAGTAAATCTGGACCACGTCACGGCAGTGGAGCAGGGAGAGGTAAGTATTTCAACTTTGCAAGTGCTGTGATCCTGAGCAAGCAGGGGGGGCCCACTCGTTAGCATTGGCACTGGCACAGGGCCCCTCAAAGTACAGCGGTGTGTTTGCACGGCGGGGGCGCCTCCCACCGGCAGCAACACTTTTGCGTACTATGAGAGGCCCTGTGCCAGTGACGTCGCCAACTAGTATTCCTCCCCCCATCTGATGAAGGAACCTGCACTTTCATCTGCACCTTCCTCTTTGTCCCCGTGTAAGGTGGTATGGTATGCGGGAAGAGGAACCTGACTTTCAGCAGGGTCACAATCTTGCTGTGTAGCGTGCACGGGGAATTTTGCGTTATGGGTCAATGTACCAGCAGACTCATCTATCACTGGCTGGGCAATGGGCAGGATGAGGAGGAAACACAGATATAGGCCCAAAGAATAAAGTTGGCTAAATGCAGTTCAAAATTGGTAACACAGGACTAACCAGGGGGCATTGCAGTGGAGGACAACTGGAATGAGAGGCTGACACAGAGAGTAGGCCCAAATCAGTAAGTAGTCGAAATGCAGTTCAAAATTGGCAACCGTAGTAAACAGGCGGCACAGCTTTGTTCAGTGGAGGAGAACAGCAAGGAGTGGCAGACACCGATAGTAGGCCCCAACCCAACTAGTAGGCCAAATGCAGTCTAACATTAACAACTACTTAACGAGAGCCTGAAAATGGAATTTCAGGACAGGAAACCAGGAGAACAGCAAGGAATGGCAGACACCGATAGTAGGCCCCAAACCAACTAGTACGCCAAATGCAGTTGTTCCATTTAACCACAATTTAATGAGAGCCTGAAGATAGAAGTTCAGGAAAGGCAACCTGGAGAACACCTTGGAGTGTAACACACCATCTCTCTACACCCCATACCCAATTTGTAGGCCTAATGCAGTGTAGTTTCCAACAACTACTAAACGAGAGCCGGAAAATCGAAGCTCAGGAAAGGCAACCTGGAGAACACCTTGGAGTGGAACACACCATCTCTCTACACCCCATACCCAATTTGTAGGCCTAATGCAGCGTAGTTTCGCATTAAGATCGAAGCAATGGCGAGGAAACCTGGGGCACACCTTGGGGAGGCAGACACCGTTAGTAGGCCCTACCAAAGTTGTACCCCCAATGCAGTTTTAAAATTCCTAGAGGCTGAAAACAAGACTATTGACGCTCAGCTTTTTTCAAAGGTAGTAGGACTTAAACCAAAAATGTGGCTCACTGCAGCTTAAAAAAGTTACAGGGGTACACAAGCAGCAGTGCTCTGGGCAGTGGAGGACAATTTCAATAGTGGACCGCAGACAGACTTTGTACGCCTACTATTAAAAAAAGGATGCTCTATGCAAGTAAAAATAGGTTCCAGGGGTCCACGGGCAGCAGTGGTGTGGTCAGTGGACGAGTATTGGAAGGAGGGACCACAGACAGGCGTAGTAGGCCTAACATAACAAAATTAGGCTGTAGACACTGTAAAATTGGTTCCAGGGGTACACGGGCAGCAGTGGTGTGGTCAGCGGAGGAAAATTGGAATTAGGGACTGTAGACAGACTTTGTAGGCTGTCCCCTGTGGACCATGCATCCAACACATTAACCCAGTGCGCCGTAATGGACACGTAACTTTTTGTGGACATGCCTACTGGTCCATGCGTCTCTTGTCAGGTGCACCTTTCTACTGTTTGATTGCCTGAGTGCTATGACAATGCAGACTTTTTCATGCCGCTGGAGGGCTGGGATGGCTAATCTCGCAGAAGAAATGTCGACTGGGCTTGAACCGTTGCACAGCGTAGTTCATCTGGGCTTTCTAAATATAAAACAAAGAAAAAAAGGAGGCTACATACCCTTTCAGCTGGGTTCCAGGGGTACACGGCCAGCATTGGTCTGGTCAGTGGAGAACTATTGGAAGGAGTGACCGCAAACAGGCATCGAAGGCCTAACATAATAACAGATGGCTGTAGGCAATTTTAAATTGGTTCCAGGGGAACACGGGCAGCAGTGGCCTGGTCAGTGTAGTAGTAGTAGAAAGAACGGACCGCAGACAGGCTTCGAAGGCCTAACATAAAAAAATTGGGCTGGCTGTAGGCAATTTTAAATTGGTTCCAGGGGAACACGGGCAGCAGTGGCCTGGTCAGTGTAGTAGTAGTAGAAAGAACGGACCGCAGACAGGCTTCGAAGGCCTAACATAAAAAAATTGGGCTGGCTGTAGGCAATTTTAAATTGGTTCCAGGGGTACACGGGCAGCAGTGGTGTGGTCAGTGGAGGCCTAGTGGAAGGAGTGACCGCAAACAGGCATCGAAGGCCTAACATAATAACAGATGGCTGTAGGCAATTTTAAATTGGTTCCAGGGGAACACGGGCAGCAGTGGCCTGGTCAGTGTAGTAGTAGTAGAAAGAACGGACCACAGCCAGGCTTCGAAGGCCTAACATAAAAAAATTGGGCTGGCTGTAGGCAATTTTAAATTGGTTCCAGGGGTACACGGGCAGCAGTGGTGTGGTCAGTGGAGGCCTAGTGGAAGGAGTGACCGCAAACAGGCATCGAAGGCCTAACATAATAACAGATGGCTGTAGGCAATTTTAAATTGGTTCCAGGGGAACACGGGCAGCAGTGGCCTGGTCAGTGTAGTAGTAGTAGAAAGAACGGACCGCAGACAGGCTTCGAAGGCCTAACATAAAAAAATTGGGCTGGCTGTAGGCAATTTTAAATTGGTTCCATGGGTACACGGGCAGCAGTGGTGTGGTCAGTGGAGGCCTAGTGGAAGGAGTGACCGCAAACAGGCATCGAAGGCCTAACATAATAACAGATGGCTGTAGGCAATTTTAAATTGGTTCCAGGGGAACACGGGCAGCAGTGGCCTGGTTAGTGTAGTAGTAGTAGAAAGAACGGACCGCAGACAGGCTTCGAAGGCCTAACATAAAAAAATTGGGCTGGCTGTAGGCAATTTTAAATTGGTTCCATGGGTACACGGGCAGCAGTGGTGTGGTCAGTGGAGGCCTAGTGGAAGGAGTGACCGCAAACAGGCATCGAAGGCCTAACATAATAACAGATGGCTGTAGGCAATTTTAAATTGGTTCCAGGGGAACACGGGCAGCAGTGGCCTGGTCAGTGTAGTAGTATTAGAAAGAACGGACCGCAGACAGGCTTCGAAGGCCTAACATAAAAAAATTGGGCTTGCTGTAGGCAATTTTAAATTGGTTCCAGGGGTACACGGGCAGCAGTGGTGTGGTCAGTGGAGGCCTAGTGGAAGGAGTGACCGCAAACAGGCATCGAAGGCCTAACATAATAACAGATGGCTGTAGGCAATTTTAAATTGGTTCCAGGGGAACACGGGCAGCAGTGGCCTGGTCAGTGTAGTAGTAGTAGAAAGAACGGACCGCAGACAGGCTTCGAAGGCCTAACATAAAAAAATTGGGCTGGCTGTAGGCAATTTTAAATTGGTTCCAGGGGTACACGGGCAGCAGTGGTGTGGTCAGTGGAGGCCTAGTGGAAGGAGTGACCGCAAACAGGCATCGAAGGCCTAACATAATAACAGATGGCTGTAGGCAATTTTAAATTGGTTCCAGGGGAACACGGGCAGCAGTGGCCTGGTCAGTGTAGTAGTAGTAGAAAGAACGGACTGCAGACAGGCTTCGAAGGCCTAACATAAAAAAATTGGGCTGGCTGTAGGCAATTTTAAATTGGTTCCAGGGGTACACAGGCAGCAGTGGTGTGGTCAGTGAAGGCCTAGTGGAAGGAGTGACCGCAAACAGGCATCGAAGGCCTAACATAATAACAGATGGCAGTAGGCAATTTTAAATTGGTTCCAGGGGAACACGGGCAGCAGTGGCCTGGTCAGTGTAGTAGTAGTAGAAAGAACGGACCGCAGACAGGCTTCGAAGGCCTAACATAAAAAAATTGGGCTGGCTGTAGGCAATTTTAAATTGGTTCCAGGGGTACACGGGCAGCAGTGGTGTGGTCAGTGGAGGCCTAGTGGAAGGAGTGACCGCAAACAGGCATCGAAGGCCTAACATAATAACAGATGGCTGTAGGCAATTTTAAATTGGTTCCAGGGGAACACGGGCAGCAGTGGCCTGGTCAGTGTAGTAGTAGTAGAAAGAACGGACCGCAGACAGGCTTCGAAGGCATAACATAAAAAAATTGGGCTGGCTGTAGGCAATTTTAAATTGGTTCCAGGGGTACACAGGCAGCAGTGGTGTGGTCAGTGGAGGCCTAGTGGAAAGAGTGACCACAAACAGGCATCGAAGGCCTAACATAATAACAGATGGCTGTAGGCAATTTTAAATTGGTTCCAGGGGTACACGGGCAGCAGTGGTGTGGTCAGTGGAGGCTTAGTGGAAGGAGGGACCGCAGACAGGCTTCGAAGGCCTAACATAAAAAAATAGGGCTGTTGGCAATTTAAAATTGGTTCCAGTGGTACAAGGGCAGCAGTACCATGGTCAGTGGAGGCCTAGTGGAAGGAGGGACCGCAGACAGGCTTCGAAGGCCTAACATAAAAAAATAGGGCTGTTGGCAATTTAAAATTTGTTCCAGTGGTACAAGGGCAGCAGTACCATGGTCAGTGGAGGCCTAGTGGAAGGAGGGACCGCAGACAGGCTTCGAAGGCCTAACATAAAAAAATAGGGCTGTTGGCAATTTAAAATTGGTTCCAGTGGTACAAGGGCAGCAGTACAATGGTCAGTGGAGGCCTAGTGGAAGGAGGGACCGCAGACAGGCTTCGAAGGCCTAACATAAAAAAATAGGGCTGTTGGCAATTTAAAATTGGTTCCAGTGGTACAAGGGCAGCAGTACAATGGTCAGTGGAGGCCTAGTGAAAGGAGGGACCGAAGACAGGCTTCGAAGGCCCAACATAACAAAAATGTCAATACAATGGTATTGTCAGTGCCAGGCATTGAAGGATGTCAGCGCATAGACTAAACATTGGTGGAGCTGTGAGAGATAATTTTGCAAGTGGTAGAGCACTGTTTGAGCGGGGGGGGGGAACTGTCTTGTGGCCGGCGGTACAGGCCCAGGGCCCCTCATATTACAACGGTGTGTCTGACGTTGGGTGCGCACCACCACCGCCAGAGACACTTTATTGTACTATGAGGGACCCAGTGGCAGTGCCGTCGACCAAAAGCGGGCACACCCACCTCTTCAGACAAACAGCACTCTCACGGGTGCTGGCGCCAAGTGGCGATACCACGGCCCCATGTGGGGAGTTTGGCCATTTAGTGAGGTGTAAACATGTCGTATGCTGGACAATCAGGTGCAGAAAATTACGAGATTGGAAAAGTCATTCAGAATAGTCCACAGGCAAGACCTTTTCATAGGAAAGCTAGGTGTCAGCCGGGCAAGGTGGGGCAAAAGATTTCGAAATCCAGTTGTGGTTCATTTTAATGAAGGTTAGATCATCAACATTTTGGGTAGCCAGACGAGTCCTTTTTTCTGTTAGTATTGAACCTGCAGCACTGAATACTCTTTCTGATAGGACACTAGCTGCTGGGCAAGCAAGCTCCTGCAATGCATATTCTGCCAATTCTGGCCAGGTGTCTAATTTGGATGCCCAGTAATCAAATGGGAATGACAGTTGAGGGAGAACGTCGATAAGGGATGAAAAATAGTTTGTAACCATACTGGACAAATGTTGTCTCCTGTCACTTTGAATTGATGCTGCAGTACCTGTCCTGTCTGCGGTCATAGCAAAATCACTCCACAACCTGGTCAGAAAACCCCTCTGGCCAACGCCACTTCTGATTTCTGCCCCTCTAACACCTTTGGTCTGCTGGCCCCTGCAGCTCGTGTGAGAACGATCACGGGCGCTGTGTGCAGGGAATGCCAGAAGCAAACGGTCAACAAGAGTTGATTGTTTGGTTGCTAATATTATTTCCAAGTTGTCATGTGGCATTATATTTTGCAATTTGCCTTTATAGCGAGGATCAAGGAGGCAGACCAACCAGTAATCGTCATCGTTCATCATTTTAGTAATGCGTGTGTCCCTTTTGAGGATACGTAAGGCATAATCCGCCATGTGGGCCAAAGTTCCAGTTCTCAAATCTGCGGTTGTGCTTGGTTGAGGGGCAGTTTCAGGCAAATCCACGTCACTTGTGTCCCTCCAAAAACCAGAACCCGGCCTTGCCGCGCCAACAATTTCCAGTGGCCCCGGAAAAGCTTCCTCATTAAAAATATAATCATCCCCATCATCCTCCTCGTCCTCCTCCTCCTCTTTGCCCGCTACCTCGTCCTGTACACTGCCCTGGCCAGACAATGGCTGACTGTCATCAAGGCTTTCCTCTTCCTCAGCTGCAGACGCCTGATCCTTTATGTGCGTCAAACTTTGCATCAGCAGAGGCATTAGGGGGATGCTCATGCTTATTATGGCATTGTCTGCACTAACCAGCCGTGTGCATTCCTCAAAACACTGAAGGACTTGACACATGTCTTGAATCTTCGACCACTGCACACCTGACAACTCCATGTCTGCCATCCTACTGCCTGCCCGTGTATGTGTATCCTCCCACAAAAACATTACAGCCCGCCTCTGTTCGCACAGTCTCTGAAGCATGTGCAGTGTTGAGTTCCACCTTGTTGCAACGTCTATGATTAGGCGATGCTGGGGAAGGTTCAAAGAACGCTGATAGGTCTGCATATGGCTGGAGTGTACGGGCGAACGGCGGATATGTGAGCAAAGTCCACGCACTTTGATGAGTAGGTCGGATAACCCCGGATAACTTTTCAGGAAGCACTGCACCACCAGGTTTAACCCTCCGTCACATACAATATTCGGACTAACGAGTTCACATACGATGTGCCTGTCAGGCGCCTGCTGGAAAAATACCTATAATATCTAATGTTTGCAATTTCAGTGCTCTAAAAGTGATCAGTGACCTTCATAGGGATGTAATAAAAGAGACTATACATAATCAGTTGCAAAAAAAAACATTTACTTAACATAAAACTAATAACTATGAAATACAAACTTTTCAAAACTCCCGCCAAATAGTCCCCAGTTCGACTCTCTCAAAAAAATGTACAAAGAAAATTTTTGAACACAAACTTAATTTTAAGGTACCTTAAGTACTATTAAAAACATATTCAATCAGAAGTAGATGCTGAGGTTTCCCCAGAAAAGTCACACTTGCAGAGCAAATAGCAAGAATTACACACCATTTTTGCATGTGTCAGGCAAATTGCTTTATGACATTTGAGACATTCATAATTTGAAAGCCTTCTGGTTCCGCTTTCCGTTTGGCAGGTGGTGCATCTCCTTCTTTTGTGAGGTGGTGCAGATGGTGACTTTTCACCATCATCTTCTGGGCGGAACCTTTTGAGCTGAACTTGAAGGCGAGAGGGGATACCGATTGTTTTCACGCTTCTCCTGCGTAGCTCTCCAAGTACTAGTTCATGGGCCAATTTTTTCAGATACAATCGTCTACGGAGTGGTTCAAGCTTGTTTTCAAGATAAATTACTTGTGAATTTATACCACCCAAATTCAACATAGCAAAAAATATGACCATTGGCCAGCGTTTGATGTTTCTGCTGACATTGAAAGTGGAGCACATCTGATCTGCTGTATCCACACCCCCTTTGGTGGCATTGTAAAATGTAATTATCTCCGAGTTTTTTTCTGCCCCAGTCCCAGAATCGATGTCAGCATCATCATGAAGTGTTGATAGAAGAAGTACGATTTTTTTGGCATGTGCTACATAGGAAACTAAAGCCTTTCCATTATGGAATGCAAACATACTGCTGTACTGTTGCCTCTCTTTCACACTTACAAACTGTGGCTGCAATTCCCTTTTGTTTTTTCTTACAGTTCCCACATATGACAGCTTCTGAATTTTCAGATAATCAATCAGATCACAACTTGTAAACCAATTGTCAGCTGTAATATTGCGACCCGATCCAAATAAGGGTTCAGCCAGTCTTTTTACAACATCAATGGGTTTGTTGCTCACACAGTAAGGACCTTCTGGTTGTTTTCCTGCATAAACTTCCAGGTTGTAAGTGTAGCTCTTACTGGCATCAACAAGGGCATAAATTTTTATTCCATATTTGTTTGGCTTTGATGGAATATATTGACGAAAGGCACATCTACCACGAAAACCAGGGAGCATTTCGTCAATAGTGAGATTCTCTCCAGGGTAATAACTTTGTTTACAGTTTACAACAAATCTTTGAAATATATCACGAATTGGAGCAAGTCGGTCATGTGTTTTGCGTTCGGTTCGGGTAGTTCTGTCGTCAAACCGAAGGCAACGAATTAGAATCTTGAATCTGGTTATGGACATAACAAGGCTAAATTTTTCAACTCCATCCCCATCTTTACCCCAAAGTTCCTCCAAACTTTGTCTATTTGCCCTATAAGCTCCTGCAAGGTACAGTAATCCAAAAAAAGCACGCAGTTCTATTTCATCTGTGGGCTTAATGGTTCTGTTGCAGATGTACTTGTCCTTTATAATGTCTATATATTGGTTGGTATATGTGACAATAGAGTCCAGAATGTCATCTGTAAATATACTGTTCCAGCATTCAACTGCAGTTTTTGCATTACGTGCAGTTCCTATTACTGCAGGAAGGTGAGTAATAATGTTTAAAGGTTCCCTACGTTTTTTCTGGAATGGCTTCTTGTTCCATTTAGTATATTTATCTTTTCCAATATAATATGATCCAACTTCTTCATCCTCACCACTGTCACCATCTTGCTCTGTTTCAGAATCCAGGACACATTCTTCCACCTCATCATGAGAATCAATCTCACTTTCCTCTCCTAAATCCTCATTCAGTGTGAGGTCTCTATCATCTAACAGCATGTTTGTTACTTCCTCAACATCAAGTTGTTTGGATAAATTGTACATTTTCCTCTCCATTTCAGCAGATAATCTGAAGCAAGAGAAGGAATATGTTAGGGAACTACTGTATATGCCTGAGCAGCACACTTTCTTTTATAAAATCTCCCTTATTTCTATGAAATATCCTCACATTTTGTGCTATACATTCATAAAACGCTATATAAATAAAGATTATTATTATTATTATTATTATTATTATAAAACAAGCTAAATAAACTATTGTGATGAATAAAAACATAAAATACCAACCTTACTGAATGTGACGTATTCACATACAATGAGCCTGAGAGATCTGTGCAGCTATATCCTCTCCCCTGAAGCTCTGAAATCCAACTGTGATATCAGGTTTCACAGACCTTCAAGAGACAGGAGACTACCTGGAGGGAGGGGGTTTCCTCACAATCTGGTGAGGAAGGAGAAATGAAAGTAAAAGAGAAGCGCCTGTCAGATCAGTTGTATGTGACGGAGGGTTAAGGTGTGAGCCAGGCAAGGAATGTGTTTCAGTTGGGAAAGGGAGATGGCAGCCATGAAATTCCTTCCGTTATCACTCACTACCTTGCCTGCCTCAAGATCTACAGTGCCCAGCCACGACTGCGTTTCTTTCTGCAAGAACTCGGACAGAACTTCCGCGGTGTGTCTGTTGTTGCCCAAACACTTCATAGCCAATACAGTCTGCTGACGTTTGCCAGTAGCTGCCCCATAATGGGAGACCTGGTGTGCAACAGTGGCAGCTGCGGATGGAGTGGTTGTGCGACTGCGGTCTGTGGACGAGCTCTCGCTTCTGCAGGAGGACGAGGAGGAGGAGGAGGGGGTGCGAACGGCTACAGCCAACTGTTTCCTAGACCGTGGGCTAGGCAGAACTGTCCCAAACTTGCTGTCCCCTGTGGACCCTGCATCCACAACATTCATCCAGTGTGCCGTGATGGACACGTAACGTCCCTGGCCATGCCTACTGGTCCATGCATCTGTTGTCAGGTGCACCTTTGTGCTCACAGATTGCCTGAGTGCATGGACGATGCGCTCTTTAACATGCTGGTGCAGGGCTGGGATGGCTTTTCTGGAAAAAAAGTGTCGACTGGGTAGCTCGTAGCGTGGTACAGCGTAGTCCATCAGGGTTTTGAAAGCTTCGCTTTCAACTAACCGGTAGGGCATGATCTCTAACGAGATTAGTCTAGCTATGTGGGCGTTCAAACCCTGTGTACGCGGATGCGAGGCTAAGTACTTCCTTTTTCTAACCATAGTCTCATGTAGGGTGAGCTGGACTGGAGAGCTGGAGATCGTGGAACTAGCGGGGGTGCCGGTGGACATGGCAGACTGAGAGACGGTGGGAGATGGTATTGTTGCCGCCGGTGCCCTAGATGCAGTGTTTCCTACTACGAAACTGGTGATTCCCTGACCCTGACTGCTTTGGCCTGGCAAAGAAACCTGCACAGATACTGCAGGTGGTGCGCAAAATGGTGGCCCTACACTGCCGGAAGGGATGTTGCGTTGATGACTAGCTTCATTGGCCGAGGGTGCTACAACCTTAAAGGGAACCTGTCACCCCGTTTTTTGAGATTGAGCTATAAATACTGTTAAATAGGGCCTGCGCTGTGTGTTCCTATAGTGTATGTAGTGTACCCCGATTCCCCACCTATGCTGAGAAATAACTTACCAAAGTCGCCGTTTTCGCCTGCCAATCAGGCTGGTCAGGTCGGGAGGGCGTGGTGACATCGCTGGTTCTTCCTCAGCTTTACGTTGGTGGCGTAGTGGCGTAGTGGTGAACAAGCAGCGCGCGATCTGCGCTGTAATCCCTTGCATCGGTGGGGGCGGCCATCTTCCTGGGGCCGCGCGTGCGCAGATCGAGTGCTCTGCTGCACGGGGCTTCAGGAAAATGGCCGCGGGATGCCGCGCGTGCGCATTAGAGATCGCGGCGGCCATTTTCCCAAAGCCGAGATGCAAACTCGGCTTTGGGAAAATGGCCGCCGCGATCTCTAATGCGCACGCGCGGCATCCCGCGGCCATTTTCCTGAAGCCCCGTGCAGCAGAGCACTCGATCTGCGCACGCGCGGCCCCAGGAAGATGGCCGCCCCCACCGATGCAAGGGATTACAGCGCAGATCGCGCGCTGCTTGTTCACCACTACGCCACTACGCCACCAACGTAAAGCTGAGGAAGAACCAGCGATGTCACCACGCCCTCCCGACCTGACCAGCCTGATTGACAGGCGAAAATGGCGACTTTGGTAAGTTATTTCTCAGCATAGGTGGGGAATCGGGGTACACTACATACACTATAGGAACACACAGCGCAGGCCCTATTTAACAGTATTTATAGCTCAATCTCAAAAAACGGGGTGCCAGGTTCCCTTTAAGGGACGTTTGGTAGTTAGACCAAGCTTGCAAATGCATGGTGGTTAAATGTCTATGCATGCAACTTGTATTGAGACTTTTCAGATTCTGCCTTCTGCTTAAGGTAGTTGAACATTTTTGACATATGACTTTGCGCTGATCAATTGGATGTTGTTTAAAAAAATGCCAGACTGCACTCTTTCTAGCATCGGATACCTTTTCAGGCATTGCAGACTGAGCTTTAACCGGATGGCCACGCTGTCCTCCAACAGGTTTTGGCTTTGCCACGCGTTTTGGGCAAGATACGGGCCCGGCAGATGGAACCTGTTGCGATGTTGATGCCTGCTGCGGCCCCTCCTCCTCCGCTTCAGAACTGCTGCCGCCTGCACCCTGTTCCCCCAATGGCTGCCAATCGGGGTCAAGAACTGGGTCATCTATTACCTCTTCTTGTAGCTCGTGTGCAACTTCGTCTGTGTCACCATGTCGGTCGGTGGTATAGCGTTCGTGATGGGGCAACATAGTCTCATCAGGGTCTGATTCTTGATCATTACCCTGCGAGGGCAATGTTGTGGTCTGAGTCAAAGGACCAGCATAGTAGTCTGGCTGTGGCTGTACATCAGTGCACTCCATGTCAGATTCAACTTGTAATGGGCATGGACTGTTAACTGCTTCACTTTCTAAGCCAGGGACGGTATGTGTAAAGAGCTCCATGGAGTAACCCGTTGTGTCGCCTGCTGCATTCTTCTCTGTTGTTGTTTTTGCTGAAGAGGACAAGGAAGCGACTTGTCCCTGACCATGAACATCCACTAACGACGCTCTGCTTTTACATTTACCAGTTTCACGAGAGGAGGCAAAAGAGCTAGAGGCTGAGTCAGCAAGATAAGCCAAAACTTGCTCTTGCTGCTCCGGCTTTAAAAGCGGTTTTCCTACTCCCAGAAAAGGGAGCGTTCGAGGCCTTGTGTAGCCAGACGACGAACCTGGCTCCACAGCTCCAGACTTAGGTGCAATATTTTTTTTCCCACGACCACCTGATGCTCGACCACTACCACTACCCTCATTATCAGCTGACAATGAACGCCCCCGGCCACGACCTCTTCCACCAGACTTCCTCATTGTTTTAAAAACGTAACCAAACTAATGGTATTTGTTGCTGTCACACAACTTACACGGTGAGCTATAACTTCAGTATGATTTAGCTACCCCTTTACAGGTGGGTGAGACCACAACGAAAATCAGGCACAATGTTACACACTCTGTTTTTGGTGGCACCAAATGAGAGAGATGCCACACATGCAGGACTGTCACTGAAGCACAAATGTTAATATTAATCTCCCACTGTTTTTTTTTATTTTATTTTTTTTTTTCAGGGAGACTTTAGAAACAAAATAAAATAAAATGATTTTTTTCAGGAAGAATTTAGAAACCAAATAACATAAAATGATTTTTCCAATGACAATTTAGAAACCAAATAAAAAAAAAAAGAAAACAAAAAATAGGCTTTCTATGGCCCACTGAGTGAGAGATGACGCACACAGGAGTCAGGAGTGGCACACAAGCCCAGAGGCCAATATTGTTCTCCCAATGATTGATGTAGTGATTTTTTCAGGTAGATTTTGGAACCCAAATCAAGCAAAAAAAATATTAGGCTTTCTATGGCCCACAATTGGAGAGAGAGAGAGAGATGGCACACCCAGGAGTCAAGACTGGCACACAAGCAGAAAGGGTAATATTAATCTCCCACTGATTTTTTTTTTTTTTCAGGGAGACTTTAGAAAAAAAAAATAATTAAAAAAATGATTTTTTTCAGGAAGAATTTAGAAACCAAATAAAATAAAATGATTTTTTCAGGGAGAATTTAGAAAACAAATAAAACAAAAAATAGGCTTTCTATGGCCCACTGAGTGAGAGATGACGCACACAGGAGTCAGGAGTGGCACACAAGCCCAGATGCCAATATTGTTCTCCCAATGATTGATGTAGTGATTTTTTCAGGTAGATTTTGGAACCCAAATCAAGCAAAAAAAATATTAGGCTTTCTATGGCCCACAATTGGAGAGAGAGAGAGAGATGGCACACCCAGGAGTCAAGACTGGCACACAAGCAGAAAGGGCAATATTATTCTCCCACTGATTTTTTTTTTTTTTTTTTTTTCAGGGAGACTTTAGAAAAAAAAAATAGTAAAAAAAAATGATTTTTTCAGGAAGAATTTAGAAACCAAATAAAATAAAATGATTTTTTCAGGGAGAATTTAGAAAACAAATAAAACAAAAAATAGGCTTTCTATGGCCTACTGAGTGATAGATGACGCACACAGGAGTCAGGAGTGGCACACAAGCCCAGAGGCCAATATTGTTCTCCCAATGATTGATGTAGTGATTTTTTCAGGTAGATTTTGGAACCCAAATCAATCAAAAAAAATATTAGGCTTTCTATGGCCCACAATTGGAGAGAGAGAGAGAGATGGCACACCCAGGAGTCAAGACTGGCACACAAGCAGAAAGGGTAATATTAATCTCCCACTGATTTTTTTTTTTTTTTTTTCAGGGAGACTTTAGAAAAAAAAAATAATAAAAAAAAATGATTTTTTTCAGGAAGAATTTAGAAACCAAATAAAATAAAATGATTTTTTCAGGGAGAATTTAGAAAACAAATAAAACAAATAATAGGCTTTCTATGGCCCACTGAGTGAGAGATGACGCACACAGGAGTCAGGAGTGGCACACAAGCCCAGAGGCCATTATTGTTCTCCCAATGATTGATGTAGTGATTTTTTCAGGTAGATTTTGGAACCCAAATCAAGCAAAAAAAATAATAGGCTTTCTATGGCCCACAATTGGAGAGAGAGAGAGAGATGGCACACCCAGGAGTCAAGACTGGCACACAAGCCCAAAGGCCAATATTAATCTCCCTTTTTTTTTCAGGGAGAATTTATAAAACAAAAAAAAAAAAAATAAATAGGCTTTCTATGGCCCACTATTTGTGAGAGAGATGGCACGCTTAGGACTGGCACACAAGCCCAAAGGCCAATATTAATCTCCCACTGATTGATTTATTGATTTTTTCAGGTAGAATTTAGAACCCAAATAAAGCAAAAAAAAAAAATAGGCTTTCTATGGCCCACTGAGTGAGTGATGATGCACACAGGAGTCAGGAGTGGCACACAAGCCCTGAGGCCAATATTTTTCTCCCACTGATTGATGTAGTGATTTTTTCAGGTAGATTTTGGAACCCAAATCAAGCAAAAAAATAAATAGGCTTTCTATGGCCCACTGACTGAGAGATGGCACACACAGGAGTCAGGAGTGGCACACAAGCCCTGAGGCCAATATTTTTCTCCCACTGATTGATGTAGTGATTTTTTCAGGTAGATTTTAGAACCCAAATCAAGCAAAAAAATAAATAGGCTTTCTATGGCCCACTGAGTGAGAGATGGCACAGACAGGGATGGCACTCTAGCAGAAATGCCAATCTTAATCTCCCACAAAAAAAAAAAAAGGAACTGTCTTTCAATTACTATCTCCCTGCAGTAATCTCAGCCAGGTATGGCAGGCAGCAATAAGGAGTGGACTGATGCACAAATTAAATAAAAAGTGTGGACAAACAAACAAGATAGCTGTGCAGAAAGGAGGGAACAAGAGGATTTGTGCTTTGAAAAAAGCAGTTGGTTTGCACAGCGGCGTACACACAGCAATGCAGCTATCAGGGAGCCTTCTAGGGCAGCCCAATGAGCTACAGCGCTGAGGAAAAAAAAAAAAATGTAGCTTCCACTGTCCCTGCACACCGAAGGTGGTGTTGGACAGTGCAAATCGCTGCAGCACAAGCGGTTTGGTGGTTAATGGACCCTGCCTAACGCTATCCCTGCTTCTGACGAAGCGGCAGCAACCTCTCCCTAAGCTCAGATCAGCAGCAGTAACATGGCGGTCGGCGGGAACGCCCCTTTATAGCCCCTGTGACGCCGCAGACAGCAAGCCAATCACTGCAATGCCCTTCTCTAAGATGGTGGGGACCAGGACCTATGTCATCACGCTGCCCACACTCTGCGTTTACCTTCATTGGCTGAGAAATGGCGCTTTTCGCGTCATTGAAACGCGACTTTGGCGCGAAAGTCGCGTACCGCATGGCCGACCCCGCACAGGGGTCGGATCGGGTTTCATGAAACCCGACTTTGCCAAAAGTCGGCGACTTTTGAAAATGAACGACCCGTTTCGCTCAACCCTATCGGTTGATATTCAAAAAATATCGGATATCGCCGATACCGATACCCGATCCCAATGCAAGTCAATGGGACCAAAATATCGGAATTAAAATAAACCCTTTCTTTCCTTGTAGGTTCATTCTACTTGAAGGAAAACAACTAAGAATAATGCAGGATGTATTTGGGGAGGTGACGGAGACATTAAAGTCATAGAGGTTTAGCCCAATCAAATAGAATAGCATGTTTTTTTTTTTTTTTAAAGACGTTCGGAGTGACAAAGATATTGACTATGTAAATTTTTTTTTTATTTTGTCAGATATTGATGTTTCACTATTCCACGCCCTTCCCCTTCTTTTTTTTTTACTTTTCCCACACTTTCATCTTCATCATCATCAGCATCTTTGACATCAACTTCTTCTTCACCTTATTCATCTTCTTCTTCATCCTTTACCTTTTTTTTTTTGATTACATTCTTCATATTCATTTTATTCAACTATTATTATTCTTCCTATTCTACATATTCATTTTATTCAACTGTTATTATTCTTCCTATTCTACTTCTTTATCATATTCTCATTTGTGACAGGCATTCCCGTAGTTGTTATCTATAAAAGTTGGAAGATTACACCTTCCGTTCTGCCAGTCACAAAAGTTACATTTGTCCGCGTTCAGTTTGGCCTGCAGCATCAGGCTTTATCCAGGGGCACCACGAGGAGGAACGGACTCACCCCCATACACTGCTTAGTCTTCTTCTGCATATAATTTAGATAATATCTTTTGCTCTGATATTAAGTGTTATGCTTAATGTTCTTCTGCTCTTTGTTCTGCAGCCTCTTGTTCTTCTGCTTCTCGGTCTTCCATGTCGTCGTCTCCAGGGTCTTCGTCTCCAGTGTCGTCGTCTCCGCCGTCGTCGTCTCCGCCGTCGTCGTCTTCGTCATCGGGGTGGTCTTTCTGGTCGTCGACGTTAGGGTCTTCAACTTGGAAATGTAGCAGAAGGTACAAGAAGGCTGAGAAAATGCCAAGAACCAGCTGATGGAACTGGAACTCGGATGGCTACCCGAAGGTTCAAGAGCCTATGGAACTACCGAGGACCAGCTGACGTTACTGGAACCCGGTTACTAAGCAGGAGGTACCCGTGCTAAAAAGCACTACCAAGGACCGCCTGACGTTGGCGGAACTCGGATACCCAGAAGGAGGCACCTAAGCCAAAGGCTCTGCCCGGAACCAGCTGACGGTACTGGAACCAGGATGGGGAGCAGAAGGTACAAGAGCAAAAGACACTGCCGAGAACCAGCTGACGGTACTGGAACCCGGATGGGTAGCCGAAGGTCCAAGAGCCAATGGAACTACCGAGGACCAGCTGACGTTACTGGAACCCGGTTACTAAGCAGGAGGTACCCGTGCCTGAAAGCACTACCAAGGACCACCTGACGTTGGTGGAACTTGGATACCCAGAAGGAGACAAGTAAGCCAAAGGCTCTGCCCGGAACCAGCTGACGGTACTGGAACCAGGATGGGGAGCAGAAGGTACAAGAGCAAAAGACACTGCCGAGAACCAGCTGACGGTGCTGGAACCAGGTGGTGGACCCGAAGGCCCACAGGAGAGGAGAGAGCAGCTAGGCCGCGAGTCACCCGCAGTTACCGAACCCCAACAGTCCTACAGGGGGAGCTGGGCCTACTGGCACTACAGAACCAGCCTTGACTACCAATTCATGCAGCCCACATAGGAAGCTCCTAAACTGGAGGCATCCTGGAGTTGGCTAACCCGACCGCAACACGACGGGGCAAGCATAGGCGTCTCAGCGAGTTTGACACAACCCGGAAACAGCTGACGGTGCTGAAACCAGGTTTGGCACGAGGGAGTACCTGTGACAAAAACACTGCCGAGAACCAGCTGGCGGTGCTGGAACCCGGATGCGTTGCCCCAGTGTGCAAGAGCCAATGGCACGACCGAGGACCAGCTGACGATGCTGGAACCCGGTTACTAAGCTGTAGGTGCCCGCGCTTAAAAGCACTACCAAGGACCGCCTGGCGTTGGCGGAACTCGGATACCCAGGAGGAGGCACCTAAGCCAAAGGCTCGGCCCGGAACCAGCTGACGGTGCTGGAACCAGGTGGTGGACCCGAAGGCCCACAGGAGAGGAGAGAACAGCTAGGCCGCGAGGCAGCCGCAGTTACCGAACCCCAACAGTCCTACAGGGGGAGCTGGGCCTACTGGCACTACAGAACCAGCCTTGACTACCAATTCATGCAGCCCACATAGGAAGCTCCTAAACTGGAGGCATCCTGGAGTTGGCTAACCCGACCGCAACACGACGGGGCAAGCATAGGCGTCTCAGCAAGTTTGACACAACCCGGAAACAGCTGACGGTGCTGAAACCAGGTTTGGCACGAGGGAGTACCTGTGACAAAAACACTGCCGAGAACCAGCTGGCGGTGCTGGAACCCGGATGCGTTGCCCCAGTGTGCAAGAGCCAATGGCACGACCGAGGACCAGCTGATGGTGCTGGAACCCGGTTACTAAGCTGTAGGTGCCCGCGCTTAAAAGCACTACCAAGGACCGCCTGGCGTTGGCGGAACTCGGATACCCAGGAGGAGGCACCTAAGCCAAAGGCTCGGCCCGGAACCAGCTGACGGTGCTGGAACCAGGTGGTGGACCCGAAGGCCCACAGGAGAGGAGAGAGCAGCTAGGCCGCGAGGCAGCCGCAGTTACCGAACCCCAACAGTCCTACAGGGGGAGCTGGGCCTACTGGCACTACAGAACCAGCCTTGACTACCAATTCATGCAGCCCACATAGGAAGCTCCTAAACTGGAGGCACCCTGGAGTTGGCTAACCCGACCGCAACACGACGGGGCAAGCATAGGCGTCTCAGCGAGTTTGACACAACCCGGAAACAGCTGACGGTGCTGAAACCAGGTTTGGCATGAGGGAGTACCTGTGACAAAAACACTGCCGAGAACCAGCTGGCGGTGCTGGAACCCGGATGCGTTGCCCCAGTGTGCAAGAGCCAATGGCACGACCGAGGACCAGCTGACGGTGCTGGAACCCGGTTACTAAGCTGTAGGTGCCCGCGCTTAAAAGCACTACCAAGGACCGCCTGGCGTTGGCGGAACTCGGATACCCAGGAGGAGGCACCTAAGCCAAAGGCTCGGCCCGGAACCAGCTGACGGTGCTGGAACCAGGTGGTGGACCCGAAGGCCCACAGGAGAGGAGAGAACAGCTAGGCCGCGAGGCAGCCGCAGTTACCGAACCCCAACAGTCCTACAGGGGGAGCTGGGCCTACTGGCACTACAGAACCAGCCTTGACTACCAATTCATGCAGCCCACATAGGAAGCTCCTAAACTGGAGGCACCCTGGAGTTGGCTAACCCGACCGCAACACGACGGGGCAAGCATAGGCGTCTCAGCGAGTTTGACACAACCCGGAAACAGCTGACGGTGCTGAAACCAGGTTTGGCACGAGGGAGTACCTGTGACAAAAACACTGCCGAGAACCAGCTGGCGGTGCTGGAACCCGGATGCGTTGCCCCAGTGTGCAAGAGCCAATGGCATGACCGAGGACCAGCTGACGGTGCTGGAACCCGGTTACTAAGCTGTAGGTGCCCGCGCTTAAAAGCACTACCAAGGATCGCCTGGCGTTGGCGGAACTCGGATACCCAGGAGGAGGCACCTAAGCCAAAGGCTCGGCCCGGAACCAGCTGACGGTGCTGGAACCAGGTGGTGGACCCGAAGGCCCACTGGAGAGGAGAGAACAGCTAGGCCGCGAGGCAGCCGCAGTTACCGAACCCCAACAGTCCTACAGGGGGAGCTGGGCCTACTGGCACTACAGAACCAGCCTTGACTACCAATTCATGCAGCCCACATAGGAAGCTCCTAAACTGGAGGCACCCTGGAGTTGGCTAACCCGACCGAAACACGACGGGGCAAGCATAGGCGTCTCAGCGAGTTTGACACAACCCGGAAACAGCTGACGGTGCTGAAACCAGGTTTGGCACGAGGGAGTACCTGTGACAAAAACACTGCCGAGAACCAGCTGGCGGTGCTGGAACCCGGATGCGTTGCCCCAGTGTGCAAGAGCCAATGGCACGACCGAGGACCAGCTGACGGTGCTGGAACCCGGTTACTAAGCTGTAGGTGCCCGCGCTTAAAAGCACTACCAAGGACCGCCTGGCGTTGGCGGAACTCGGATACCCAGGAGGAGGCACCTAAGCCAAAGGCTCGGCCCGGAACCAGCTGACGGTGCTGGAACCAGGTGGTGGACCCGAAGGCCCACAGGAGAGGAGAGAACAGCTAGGCCGCGAGGCAGCCGCAGTTACCGAACCCCAACAGTCCTACAGGGGGAGCTGGGCCTACTGGCACTACAGAACCAGCCTTGACTACCAATTCATGCAGCCCACAAATGAAGCTCCTAAACTGGAGGCACCCTGGAGTTGGCTAACCTGACCGCAACACGACGGGGCAAGCATAGGCGTCTCAGCGAGTTTGACACAACCCGGAAACAGCTGACGGTGCTGAAACCAGGTTTGGCACGAGGGAGTACCCGTGACAAAAACACTGGCGAGAACCAGCTGGCGGTGCTGGAACCTGGATGCGTTGCCTATTAAAGATTGTCTTCCTAGAGCCCCAACTAGCGGTGTTGGAGCAAAGGGTAAGCACGGGGAGCAGAGTGTAGGCCGAAGCCTGCACTGGAGGCAGCTTTGTGTCTGCGTTGCGTTTGCAGGACACTTTGCCGGCTACACAGTGGGGGAACAGCTGGCGTTGCTGAACCCCACTAACACAATGGCGGGTGTTTTTCTCTGTGCAGCTAGCACTTGCGGGCAAAAACTAGTGATGTTAGAGCCCGTGGTGAAGCAGGAGGAGGAGGAGAGGAGCAGAGTGTAGGCCGAAGCCTAGTTTGACCAATTTCAAAGGAAACCTTTAACCCCCCCTCAGGTGTTACAAAGTACAAGAGACACACCTTGTGCAGTATTAATGCTGCACAAGTGAAAGGTTGCTCTATTAATTAGTCTACTTGCACACGCTGAATGAAAAACGTACACAATTTAGCCCATTGTACAGTCAAACTGTAGTGGATGCGTAACTTGGCTTTTTAAGGAGACGCAGCACAGGTGTTCCAAATAACGCCTTGGTGCTTGGCGCAGCTTCCTGAGCGTTGTTATTTGCTGTACAGGAGTCTGCGCTCTTGTGTTATCCCTTGGCAATGCCCTGTTAGCGCTGCCCGTCTTATGACCTCATTTCATGTTGGCCGGTGCGGTTAACGATGGCCATTAATCCCAGACCCACAGTGCCTTTTCATAAAGTCACACTGCGGTGCTGGGATTCGTGGCCTTGAGCAGTAAATATTTTCGCCGCTCACACACGTCCTTACACCTGCTTCAGACTGGGCGGCCTCTGCTGATCCCTTCTCGCATGCCGCGGCCATGAGGCTGCACAGTCTGAAGAAGGCGGAAGGAGATGAGTGACGACAGGCGAGCATATGCACTGCTCGTGCCCATAAACCACACCCTCGCTGACAAAATAAATGAGAAACCGAGGGACGTTGTTTGGAGCAGGGCGGACGCACAGGCGCAGCCAGCTAACCAATGATGTCAAAAGACGGGAAGCGCTACCAAGGCTGGTGCTGCGTATCATTAGAAATGAAAGTCACACCTCAGGGACAGTGGAATGGTCTCAAAGAGACACATTTTGTACGTGTTGAGTTCCACGTGGGCAAGTAGAAAAAGTCAGCCACCTTGTACAAATGCAGCAGTACTGCTGCACAAGGTGGCTGTTATACATAGAAACACCTGGGGGTGGTGGGCAGGCTTCCTTCAATTTCAGTTCATGTGCCTGCGTGGCGTTTGCAGGTCACGTTGCCGGCTACACAGCAGGGGAACAGCTGGCGTTGCTGAACCCCACTAACACATTGGCTGGTGTTTTTCTCTGTGCAGCTAGCACTTCCGGGCAAAAACTAGCGGTGTTTGAGCCCAGGGGCAGCAGCAGGAGGAGAGGAGCAGAGTGTAGGCCGAAGCCTGCACTGGTGGCAGCTTTTGGTCTGTTGTGCCAGCGTGGCTTGTGCTGGACACGATGCCGGCTACACAGCAGGGGAACAGCTGGCGGTGCTGAACCCCACTAACACAAGCGCGTGTTTTTTTCTCTGTGCAGCTAGCACTTCCGGGCAAAAACTAGTGGTGTTATTGCCCAGGGTCAGCAGGAGGAGGAGAGGAGCAGAGTGTAGGCCGAAGCCTAGTTGAACCAATTTTAAAGGTAACCTTTAACCCCCCCTCAGGTGTAGCAAGGTACAAGAGCCACACCTTGTGCAGCATTAATGCTGCACAAGTAAAAGGTTGCTCTATTAATTTTGCTCCTTGCACACGCTGAATAAAACACGTACACTATTTAGCCCATTATACTGTCAAACAGTAGTGGAGGCGTGACTTGTCTTTTTAAGGAGACGCAGCACAGGTGTCCAAAATAACACCTTGGTGCATGGGCGCAGCTTCCTGAGCGTTGTTATTTGCTGTACAGGAGTCTGCGCTATTGTTATCCCTTGCCCATGCGCTGGGAGCGCTTCCTGTCTTCTGACCTCATTTCATGTCGGCCGTTGCGGTTAGCGATTGACATGAATCCCAGACCCACAGTGTGTTTTCAAAAAATCACACTGCGTGGCTGGGATTCGTGGCCTTGTGCAGTAAATATGTTTGCCGCTCACACATGTCCTTACACTTGCTTCAGACTGGGCGGCCTCATCTGATCCCTTATCGCATGCCGCGGCCATGAGGCCACCCAGTCTGAAGAAGGCGGAAGGAGATGTGTGAACACAGGCAAACATATGCACTGCACATGCCCATCAATCACACCCTCGCTGTCCAAAAAAATAAGACACCGAGGGGCGTTGTTTCGAGCAGGGCAGACGCACAGGCGCAGCCAGCTAACCAATGATGTCAAAAGACGGGAAGCGCTACCAAGGGTGGTGCTGCGTATCATTAGAAAGGAAAGTCACACCTCAGGGACAGTGGAATGGTCTCAATGAGACACATTTAGTACGTGTTTAATTAAACGAGGGCAAGGAGAAAAAGTCAGCCACCTTGTACAAATGCAGCAGTACTGCTGTACAAGGTGGCTGTTATACATAGAAACACCTGGGGGGGTGGGGCCTGGTTCCCTTTAATTTCAGTTCAGGTGCCTGCATGGCGTTTGCAGGACACGTTGCCAGCTACACAGCAGGGGAACAGCTGGCGTTGCTGAACCCCACTGACACATTGACTGGTGTTGTTTTCTGTGCAGCTAGCAATTCCGGGCAAAAACTAGCGGTGTTTGAGCCCAGGGGCAGCAGGAGGAGGAGAGGAGCAGAGTGTAGGCCGAGGCCTGCACTGGTGGCAGCTTTTGGTCTGTTGTGCCAGCGTGGCTTGTGCTGGACACGATGCCGGCTACACAGCAGGGGAACAGCTGGCGTTGCTGAACCCCACTAACACAATGGCGGGTGTTTTTCTCTGTGCAGCTAGCACTTCCAGGCTACAACTGGCGGTGTTATAGCCCAGGGTCAGCAGGAGGAGGAGAGGAGCAGAGTGTAGGCCGAAGCCTGCACTGGTGGCAGTTTTTGTTCAATTGTGCCAGCGTGGCTTGTGCTGGACACGATGCCGGCTACACAGCAGGGGAACAGCTGGCGGTGCTGAACCCCACTAACACAATGGCGGGTGTTTTTCTCTGTGCAGCTAGCACTTCAGGGCAAAAACTAGCGGTGTTATAGCCCAGGGTCAGCAGGAGGAGGAGAGGAGCAGAGTGTAGGCCGAAGCCTAGTTGAACCAATTTCAAAAGTTACCTTTAACCCCCCCTCAGGTGTTGCAAGGTACAAGAGCCACACCTTGTGCAGCATTAATGCTGCACAAGTCAAAGGTTGCTCTCTTAATTTTGCTCCTTGCACACGCGGATAAAACACGTACACTATTTAGCCCATTATACTGTCAAACAGTAGTGGAGGCGTGACTTGTCTTTTTAAGGAGACACAGCACAGGTGTCAAAATTTACACCTAGGTGCTGGGCGCTGATTCCTGAGCGTTGTTATTTGCTGTACAGGAGTCTGCGCTATTTTGATCCCTTGGCCATGCGCTGTGAGCGCTGCCTGTCTTCTGACCTCATTTCATGTTGGCCGGTGCGGTTAGCAATGGCCATGAATCCCAGGCCCGCAGTGGGTTTTCAAAAAATCACACTGCGTGGCTGGGATTCGTGGCCTTGTGCAGTAAATATGTTTGCCGCTCACACATGTCCTTACACCTGCTTCAGACTGGGCGGCCTCAGCTGATCCCTTATCGCCTACCACGGCCATGAGGCCGCACAGTCTGAAGAAGGCGGAAGGAGATGAGTTAAGACAGGCGAACATATGCACTGCACATGCCCATCAATCACACCCTCGCAGCCAAAATATATGAGACAACGAGGGGGGTTGTGTCGGGCAGGGCGGACGCCCAGACACAGGCAGCCAACCAATGATGTCAGAAGACGGGCAGCGCAACCAAGGGGGGTGGTGAGTGTCATTAAAAAGGAAAGTCACACCTCAGGGACATTGTAATGGTCTGTAATGAGACACATATTTTACGTGTTTAATTCAACGTGGGCAATGAGAAGAAATCAGCCACCTTGTACAAATGCAGCAGTACTGCTGTACTAGGTGGCTGGTATACATAGAAAGACCTGGGGGGGTGGGGCCAGGTTCACTTTAATTTCAGTTCAGGTGCCTGCATGGCATTTGCAGGACACGTTGCCGGCTACACAGCAGGGGAACAGCTGGCGTTGCTGAACCCCACTAACACATTGGCGGGTGTTTTTCTCTGTGCAGCTAGCACTTCCAGTCTACAACTGGCGGTGTTATAGCCCAGGGTCAGCAGGAGGAGGAGAGGAGCAGAGTGTAGGCCGAAGCCTGCACTGGTGGCAGCTTTTGGTCTGTTGTGCCAGCGTGGCTTGTGCTGGACACGATGCCGGCTACACAGCAGGGGAACAGCTGGCGGTGCTGAACCCAACTAACACATTGGTGGGTGTTTTTCTCTGTGCAGCTAGCACTTCCAGGCTACAACTGGCGGTGTTATAGCCCAGGGTCAGCAGGAGGAGGAGAGGAGCAGAGTGTAGGCCGAAGCCTGCACTGGTGGCAGCTTTTGGTCTGTTGTGCCAGCGTGGCTTGTGCTGGACACGATGCCGGCTACACAGCAGGGGAACAGCTGGCGGTGCTGAACCCCACTGACACAATGGTGGGTGTTTTTCTCTGTGCAGCCAGCACTTCCGGGCCCCAACTGGCGTAGTTAGAGCCCAGGGTCTGCAGGAGGAGCAGAGTGTAGGCGGAAGCCTACTTGAACCAATTTCAAAGGTAACCTTTAACCCACCCTCAGGTGTTACAATGTTGAAGAGCCACACCTTGTGCAGCAGTAAAGCTCCACAAGTTAAAGGTTGCTCTTTAAGTTTTGCTCATTGCACACGCAGAATGAAAGACGTACACAATTTAGCCCATTGAACAGTAGTTCAGTTCTGTATTGGAGGCGTGACTTGTCTTTTTAAGGAGACGCAGCACAGGTGCACATAAATAACGCCTTGGTGCTGGGCGCAGCCTCCTGAGTGTTGTTATTTGCTGTACAGGAGTCTGCGCTATTGTGATCCCTTGGCCATGCGCTGTGAGCGCTGCCTGTCTTCTCACCTCATTTCATGTTGGCCGGTACGGTTAGCAATGGCCATGAATCCCAGACCCGCAGTGTGTTTTCAACAAATCACACTGCGTGGCTGGGATTCGTGGCCTTGTGCAGTAAATATGTTTGCCGCTCACACATGTCCTTACACCTGCTTCAGACTGGGCGGCCTCAGCTGATCCCTTATCGCCTACCACGGCCATGAGGCCGCACAGTCTGAAGAAGGCGGAAGGAGATGAGTTAAGACAGGCGAACATATGCACTGCACATGCCCATCAATCACACCCTCGCAGCCAAAATATATGAGACAACGAGGGGGGTTGTGTCGGGCAGGGCGGACGCCCAGGCACAGACAGCCAACCAATGATGTCAGAAGACGGGCAGCGCTACCAAGGGGGGTGGTGCGTGTCATTAGAAAGGAAAGTCACACCTCAGGGACAGTGGAATGGACTCAATGAGACACATTTTGTACGTGTTGAGTTCCACGTTGGCAAGGATAAAAAGTCATGTGCCTGCGTGGCGTTTGCAGGTCACGTTGCCGGCTACACAGCAGGGGAACAGCTGGCATGCTGAACCCCACTAACACATTGGCTGTTGTTTTTCTCTGTGCAGCTAGCACTTCCGGGCCAAAACTAGCGGTGTTTGAGCCCAGGGGCAGCAGCAGGAGGAGAGGAGCAGAGTGTAGGCCGAAGCCTGCACTGGTGGCAGCTTTTGTTCTGTTGTGCCAGCGTGGCTTGTGCTGGACACGTTGCTGACTACACAGCAGGGGAACAGCTGGCGGTGCTGAACCCCACTGACACATCAGCTAGTGTTTTTTCTGTGTAGACAACACTTCCAGGTGGCAACTGACAGTGTTGAAACCCAGGGAATCAAAGAGGAGCAGAGTGTAGGCCGAAGCCTGCAGTGAAGCAAGTTGAAAGGGAACCTTTAACCCCCCCCCCCAGGCATTTGTTGCTGAAAGAGCCATCTTGTACAGCAGTAATACTGCACATGGAAAATGGTGGCTCCTAAAATTATGCTCCATGCAAACGCTGAAGTACACACTCATATAATGTATCCCCTCACACCGTCAAACCGTCCCGGAAGTGGGACTTTCCTTTGTAATGTGACACAGCACAGCCGTCATTCCAACCCCCTTGGTGCCGTGCGCCACCTCCTCAACGTTGTTTGGTTCTGTCACGGAGCCCGCGCTGTAATGTTATCCCTTGGCCATGCACAGTTAGCGGTGCCCGTCTTCTGACATCATTTAGGTGTCAGGCTGGCAGTGCCTGTGCGTCCAAGCTGCCCGAGATCCAACCTCGCAGTGTCATCTAATGTAATCCCACTGCGGCCCAGGGATCCATGGGCATGCGCAGTGCATATAATCGCCTCTCACTCCCCTCCTTCCTGCTTCTTCAGACTGTGCGGCGTCACGGCCGTGGCATGCTATTAGGGATCAGCTGACGCCGCCTAGTCTGAAAAAGCGTGAAGAAGGGGAGTGAGAGGCTAGTATATGCACTGCGCATGGCCATGGATACAAGGCCCACTGTGGGATCACATTAGACGACACTGCGAGGTGGGATTTCGGGCAGCGTGGATGCACAGGCGCAGCCAGGACGACAACAAATGATGTCAGAGGACAGGCAGCGCAAACTGTGCATGGCCAAGGGATAACATAACAGCGCAGGGTCCATGATGGAATCAAACAGCGCTAAGGAGGCAGCGCACGGTGCCAAGGGGGTAGCAATGACTGCTGTGCTGCGTCACATTACAAAGGAAAGTCCCACCTCCGGGACGGTTGGACGGTATGAGGGGACACATTACATGAGTGTGTAGTTCAGCGTTTGCAAGGAGCATAATTTCAAGAGCGACCTTTTCCTTGTGCAGTATTAGTGCTGCACAAGTTGGCTCTTTCAGTAACAAACGCCTAGGGGGGGGGGGGGGACAGGTCCCCTTACATTTTAGTTGTGCCAGCGTGGCGGTCGCATGACACGTTGCTGGATACACAGCTGGGGATCAGCTGACGTTACTGAACCCCAATAACAGAGGAGCGACTGTTGACTGTGCAGACAGCACTTCCAGGCACCAACTGGCGGTGTTAGAGCCCAGGGACAGCAGGAGGAGCAGATTGGAGGTATTGCCGCACACACAGCTGGGGATCAGCTGACGTTACTGAACCCCAATAACAGAGGAGCGACTGTTGACTGTGCAGACAGCACTTCCAGGCACCAACTGGCGGTGTTAGAGCCCAGGGACAGCAGGAGGAGCAGATTGGAGGTATTGCCGCACACACAGCTGGGGATCAGCTGACGTTACTGAACCCCAATAACAGAGGAGCGACTGTTGACTGTGCAGACAGCACTTCCAGGCACCAACTGGCGGTGTTAGAGCCCAGGGACAGCAGGAGAAGCAGATTGGAGGTATTGCCGCACACACAGCTGGGAATCAGCTGACGTTACTGAACCCCAATAACAGAGGAGCGACTGTTGACTGTGCAGACAGCACTTCCAGGCACCAACTGGCGGTGTTAGAGCCCAGGGACAGCAGGAGGAGCAGAGGAAAAGAGTGTAGGCCGAAGGCTGATTGGAGCAAGTTGAAAGGGAACCTTTAACCCCCCCCCCCAAGACGTTTGTAGCTGAAAGAGCCATCTTGTGCAGCACTAAGGATGCAAAAGGAAAAGGTTGCTCTTTTAATTATGCTCCTTGCAAACACAGAAGTAAACACTAAAAATGTGTCCCCTTATACCGTAAAACCGTCCCGGAGGTGCAAATTTCCTTTGTAATGGGACACAGCACAGCTGTCATTCCTATCCCCTTGGTGCCGTGCGCTGCCTCCTCAGCGTTGTTTTAAGCTGTCATGGAGCCTGCGCTGTTCTGTTATCCCTTGGCCATGCCCAATTAGCGCTGCCTGTCTTCTGACATAATTTGGTGTCAGGCTGTCAGTGCCTGTGCGTCCACGCTGCTCCAGATCCCACCTCGCAGTGTCGTCTAACGTAATCCCACTGTGGGCCTTGGATCCATGGGCATGCACAGTGCATATCCTCGACTCTCACTCCCCTCCTTCCCTCTTCTTCAGACTGTGCGGTGTCACGGCCGTGGCATGCTATTAGGGATCAGCTGACGGTGCACAGTCTGAAAAAGCGTGAAGAAGGGGAGTGAGAGGCTAGTATATGCACTGCGCATGGCCATGGATACAAGGCCCACTGTGGGATCACATTAGACGACACTGCGAGGTGGGATTTCGGGCAGCGTGGATGCACAGGCGCAGCCAGGACGACAACAAATGATGTCAGAGGACGGGCAGCGCAAACTGTGCATGGCCAAGGGATAACATAACAGCGCAGGGTCCATGACGGAATCAAACAGCGCTAAGGAGGCAGCGCACGGTGCCAAGGAGGTAGCAATGACGGCTGTGCTGCGTCACATTACAAAGGAAAGTCCCACCTCCGGGACGGTTGGACGGTATGAGGGGACACATTACATGAGTGTGTAGTTCAGCGTTTGCAAGGAGCATAATTTCAGGAGCGACCTTTTCCTTGTGCAGTATTAGTGCTGCACAAGTTGGCTCTTTCAGTAACAAACGCCTAGGGGGGGGGGACAGGTCCCCTTACATTTTAGTTGTGCCAGCGTGGCGGTCGCATGACACGTTGCTGGATACACAGCTGGGGATCAGCTGACGTTACTGAACCCCAATAACAGAGGAGCGACTGTTGACTGTGCAGACAGCACTTCCAGGCACCAACTGGCGGTGTTAGAGCCCAGGGACAGCAGGAGGAGCAGATTGGAGGTATTGCCGCACACACAGCTGGGGATCAGCTGACGTTACTGAACCCCAATAACAGAGGAGCGACTGTTGACTGTGCAGACAGCACTTCCAGGCACCAACTGGCGGTGTTAGAGCCCAGGGACAGCAGGAGGAGCAGAGGAAAAGAGTGTAGGCCGAAGCCTGATTGGAGCAAGTTGAAAGGGAACCTTTAACCCCCCCCCAAGACGTTTGTAGCTGAAAGAGCCATCTTGTGCAGCACTAAGGATGCAAAAGGAAAAGGTTGCTCTTTTAATTATGCTCCTTGCAAACACAGAAGTAAACACTAAAAATGTGTCCCCTTATACCGTAAAACCATCCCGGTGGTGCGAATTTCCTTCGTAATGGGACACAGCACAGCTGTCATTCCTATCCCCTTGGTGCCGTGCGCTGCCTCCTCAGCGTTGTTTTAAGCTGTCATGGAGCCTGCGCTGTTCTGTTATCCCTTGGCCATGCCCAATTAGCGCTGCCTGTCTTCTGACATAATTTGGTGTCAGGCTGTCAGTGCTTGTGCGTCCACGCTGCTCCAGATCCCACCTCGCAGTGTCGTCTAACGTAATCCCACTGTGGGCCTTGGATCCATGGGCATGCACAGTGCATATCCTCGACTCTCACTCCCCTCCTTCCCTCTTCTTCAGACTGTGCGGTGTCACGGCCGTGGCATGCTATTAGGGATCAGCTGACGGCGCACAGTCTAAAGAAGGCGGAGGGAGATGAGCGAGAGCCCGAGGGGAAGATATGCACTGCGCATGCCCATGGATCCAAGGCCCGCAGTGTGATTCAATCAGAAGACACTGCGAGGCGGGATCTCGGGCAGCGCGGCCGCACAGGCGCAGCCAGCCTGACACCAAATTATGTCAGAAGACAGGCAGCGCAAATAGGGCATGGCCAAGGGATAACAGAACAGCGCAGGCTCCATGACAGCTTAAAACAACGCTGAGGAGGCAGCGCATGGCACCAAGGGGGTAGGAATGACGGCTGTGCTGCGTCACATTACGAAGGAAAGTCCCAGTTCCGGGACGGTATAACGGTATCAGTGAACACATTTTATAAGTGTTAAGTTCTGCGTGTGCAAGGAGCTAAAATAAAAGAGCTACCTTTTCCTTGTGCAGCATTACTGCTGCACAAGATGGCTCTTTCAGTAACAAACGACGGGGGGGGGACAGGTTCCCTTACATTTAGGTTGTTGTGCCAGCGTGGCGGTCGCAGGACACATTGCCGGCTACACAGCTGGGGATCAGCAGACGTTACTGAAACCCAATAACACTGGGTCGTATGTTTTTACTGTGCAGCCTGCACTTCTGAGCTGCAACTGGCGGTGTTGGAGCCCAGGAATAGCAGTTCAGGTGGTAGAAAGATGAACACAGCAGGAGACCTGGATGACACCCAATTACTTAATCAGGCAGAGGAGTGGCAAATTCCTGCGAGATGCAGGCCTAGTTCATTTTCAGGAAAGTAAGCTGGTCAACGTTATTGGAGGATAGTCGCATGCGACGGTCTGTTAGTACACCACCTGCGGCACTAAAGACACGTTCCGATAAGACACCAGCCGCAGGGCAAGCCAGCACCTCCAATGCATACTGGCTTAGCTCTGGCCATGTATCCAGCTTAGAGACCCAAAACTTGAACGGGGAAGAGCCGTCTGGGAGTGCAGTAAGAGGGCAAGCCATGTAGTCTGTCACCATCTGACGGAACCGTTGCCTCCTGCTGACTGGAGCCGCCGGTGATGGTGTAGACATTTGGGGCGGGCACACAAAAGTGTGCCAGAGTTGTGCCATACTGGGCTTGCCTTGGGCAGAGGCACTGCTTCTGCTCCCTCTTTGGGCAGAGCCTCCCCCACTGCCTCGACGCACTGAGCTGCTTTGTAAAGCACTAGCAGCACTCCTCTCAGTTGGACTGGAGAAGATGATGGAATTCACCAGTGTGTCGTGGTACTCCCGCAATTTACGCTCCCGGGTCAACGCTGGGATGAGGTTTTGGACGTTGTCCCGGTAGCGAGGATCGAGGAGGGTGAACACCCAATAATCAGGCATGTTGAGAATGTGGTCGATGCGGCGGTCATTTCTCAGGCACTGCAGCATGAAATCCACCATGTGCTGTAGACTGCCAACTGGCCCAGAAACGCTGTCCCCTGCTTGAGACATGATCTCTGCCCGCTCGTCATCACCCCACCCTCGCTGTACACACTGACCACTGGACAATTGTGTCGCTCCCTCCTCTGGACGGAGCTCTTCCTCCTCCATTGACTCCTCCTCATCCTCCTCACAAAGTGGCCCCTGTGTACCCCTTTGTGAGGAACCATGTGGCGCTGACTCTCCAGAAGCTGATGGAAAAGGTGACTCCTCATCCTCCACCTCTTCCACAACATCATCCCTTAACCCTTGCAAAGTTTGCTGAAGCAGGCAGATAAGGGGGACAGTCATGCTGACTAGTGCATCATCTGCACTTGCCATCCGCGTGGAATAATCAAAAGGACGCAAAACCTGGCAGATGTCCTTCATAGTGGCCCACTCTGTGGTTGTGAAGTCTGATCGGCGCTGACTGCGACTTCTTTGCGCCTGATGCAGCTGGTACTCCATAACTGCTTGCTGCTGCTCACACAACCGCTCCAACATATGTAACGTGGAATTCCACCGGGTAGGTAGGTCACATATGATGCGGTGTTCCGGAAGGCGGAATCGGCGCTGCAGAGCAGCAATGCGGGATCTTGCCAAGCTGGAACGCCGCAAGTGAGCACACTCTAGGCGGACCTTGTGCAGCAGGGCATCAAGATCCGGATAGTCCCTCAGAAAACTCTGCACAACCAAATTGAGCACATGTGCCAGACATGGGATGTGAGTGAGGTTGCCAAGGGCCAAAGCTGCCACCAGATTTCGGCCATTGTCACACACTACCATGCCTGGCTGGAGATTCGCTGGCAGTAACCACACATCGCTCTCCTGCTTGATGGCATTCCAGAGCTCCTGCGCTGTGTGGCTTCGATTCCCCAATGAAACTAGTTTCAAGATGGCCTGCTGACGTTTGGCCACGGCTGTGCTCATGTCGGTCATAGGTAAACGTTCACGGGTCCATGTGGAGGTGGACTGTGACGGATCCTGCATAGATGATTCTGAGGAACTTGTGTAAGAGGAGTAGTCAATGCGTACAGACTGGATTCCTGCAATCCTTGGAGTGGGCAGGACACGTCCTGCGCCACTCGCACGATCTGTACCTGGCTCAACAACATTAACCCAATGGGCAGTGAGGGAAACGTATCGCCCCTGTCCATGCTGACTGGTCCACGCATCGGTGGTGAGGTGGACCTTGCTACTGACGGCGTTCAGTAGCGCATGTTTTATGTTTCCCTCAACATGCCTGTGTAGGGCAGGGACAGCTTGCCTGCTGAAGTAAAAGCGGTTGGGCACCTTGTACTGTGGGACTGCCAATGCCATCAAGTCATGGAAGCTGTCAGTCTCCACCAGCCTGAATGAGAGCATTTCCAGGGACAACAGTTTGGCAATGCCTGCATTCAGAGCCTGTGCTCGGGGGTGGTTGGCCGAGAATGCCCGCCTTTTCTCCCATGCCTGTACTACCGATGGCTGTAGAGTAGACTGGGAGTGTGAGGATGACTGGGAAGGTGGTGCTGTGGGTGGAATTACACAAGGTCTCTGGACAACAGTGCCAGAGGTTCTTCCATGGCGATCCTGGGAGGAAGCCAAACCAGCTGTGCGTGAGCTGGAGGAAGAGGCAACACGAGCTGAAGAGGTGGTAGCTGCCGCTGTTGGTTGGCCTACATCTTCAGTGTGTTTCTGTAACTCCACCGCGTGCCTGGTCCGCACATGTTTCCACATATTTGTGGTATTGAGGTTGCTGACATTTTTCCCTCTTTTTACTTTCTGATGACACAGCTTGCATTTGACAAAACAAATGTCATCTGCAACTGTGTCAAAAAAGAACCAGGCACTGCAAGTCTTGGGAGTGCCCTTTTTGGCTTTGGAAAGAGACAGGCTCCTAATGGGTGCCAAAGTGGAGGCTACAGGCTCCGCAGTCTTCCCCCTCCCTCTCCCTCTTTGGCCCGTAAGGGGAATCTCTTCCTCAGAGCTGCTCCCACCACCTTCCTGTTCCTAACGCCACGATGGGTCAACGACCTCATCATCTCCACTACCCTCTGCCACCAACTGCTCCTCCTGGGTAGTCTCGGCAGCACAGTATGCACCAGAAAGCGGCACCTGAGTTTCATCATCAGATGCGTACTGCGCTGTGGTCACCGGAGGCACTGGCCCACCCGCCTCTTCAGAGTCAGAGAGACAAAGCTGTTGGGCATCACTGCACACTGCCTCTTCTTCCATTTCTCCAATGCTGCTTGGCTGGCCCCCTGTTTCCAAGCCAAGAGATTCAGAGAACAGAAGTAGAGACGGCTCCTGTCCTGGGCTCTCTGACTGCCTGGCCAATTTGGCAGGTGGTGAAGAGACAGATGGCTGCTCTCCAGTGCTCTGTGCCTGAGAGGATGTGGCACTAACTGAAGTCGATGCCGAGGCATTAGCTGCCATCCACCCGACAACGGCTTCAATTTGGTCTTCACGCAGCAGCGGTGCACGGCGCTCTCCGACAAAGCTACGCATGAAGGACTGTTCCCTGCTGAAACTGAGTGACGACGAGTCACCGGTGCCCGCAGCAGGCACAGAATCACCACGTCCTCTCCCTGCTCCTCTCCCTGCTCCGCGCCCACGCCCACGTGCCTTACTCCCTGCCCTCTTCATCTTGGTTGACAGATAAAGATAAGCAGAAAAGTACTAAGGCCTTAGTGTGCTTATTCCTGAAATGCTCCTCCTAACAGGTGTAAGAAACACTAATGTTGTAAAGTGTGGACTAAACTTTATTATTTTTCAAATGTGGCCTACACAAGTGTTAAGTTGTGTTTGGTGAACTTTCCTTTTTTTTTTTTCTGCAGATCGGACTACAGAGCAAGTTTAACTCACACGGGGACCGTGCAGACAGCCGTAAACGGCGCTGCAAGGCCCAAAAACCCTCCTCTAGGTTATCCTATGTAGTGTTTTTCCACTATTTAGCTGGAGACAGGTGGAAAGACACTAATAGGAAATTTTTTAAAAAAAATGTTAAACAGGCTGCACTATTTGAAAAAAAGGAAATTTTTTTTCAAGGTATGAGGCAGTAACGCACCCTGAGCTGAATCCAACCAGCTATGGCTGCACACAGACTACAGGGCAAGCTGCGCTCACACAGAGACCGTGCAGACAGCCGTAAACGGCGCTGCAAGGCCCAAAAAAACCCCTCTAGGTTATCCTATGTAGTGTTTTTCCACAATTTAGCTGGAGACGGGTGGAAAAACACTAATAGGAATTTTTTTTTTTAAATTTTAAACAGGCTGCACTATTTGAAAAAAAGGAAATTTTTTTTCAAGGTATGAGGCAGTAACGCACCCTGAGCTGAATCCAACCGGCTATGGCTGCACACAGACTACAGGGCGAGCTGCGCTCACACAGAGACCGTGCAGAAAGCCGTAAACGGCGCTGCAAGGCCCAAAAAAACCCCTCTAGGTTATCCTATGTAGTGTTTTTCCACAATTTAGCTGGAGACGGGTGGAAAAACACTAATAGGAATTTTTTAAAAAAATTTTTAAACAGGCTGCACTATTTGAAAAAAAGGGAATTTTTTTTCAAGGTATGAGGCAGTAACGAACCCTGAGCTGAATCCAACCGGCTATGGCTGCACACAGACTACAGGGCGAGCTGGGCTCACACGGAGACCGTGCAGACAGCCGTAAACGGCGCTGCAAGGCCCAAAAAAAACCCTCTAGGTTATCCTATGTAGTGTTTTTCCACAATTGAGCTGGAGACGGGTGGAAAGACACTAATAGGAAATTTGAGAAAAAATGTGCAGCAGGCTGCACTATGAGCAAAAAAGGACAACTGTGTGAGGCAGTGTGAACCCCCCCGAGCTGAATACAACCGGGTATATGGCTGCACACAGACTACAGAGTGAGCTGCACACACACACACACAGAGACCTTGCAGAACGGTGTTAAAACAGCGCTGCAAGGCAAGACCAAGGTGAACAGTGAAGAACACACAGCGTTTTGCTAAATTAGCCTTGGGAAAGAAAAATAAAGCAATTAGCTATCTCAACTGGCCCTCAGTTAGAACACAGCGTCCTGTCCCTAACTGAAATCACAGCAGAGTGAGCGCAAAATGGCGGCAGCGTTTTTTATAGTGCAGAGTGACATCATTTCAGCAGCCAATCACAGCCTTGCCAGTACTTACATGCCCACCATGCTAAACAGGATGTGCCCACACTTCCATTCATTCCTCATTGGCTGCTGCGTTCAGTTTGAATTCTGGGAACTTCCGATTCCGGTATCCGATATGCGGGAAGTATCGGAATTCGGTATCGGAATTCCGATACCGCAAATATCGTCCGATACCCGATACTTGCGGTATCGGAATGCTCAACACTAGTCACGGGGTTACCGCAACAGTGTGGAGCCAGAAGACTGCAGCATCTGATTGATCCTACTCCGGTGCAGAGAAGAAGCGATTCTTCTTTTTAATAGTGTTTATTCCTTGTGTCAGAACAGCAGTTAATCAGCTATGTTGGAAATCCATGTGCTCACAGCTGAGTTTGGTTAGCACTCCTAACCCCTTCATAATCTGGGCTCTGATATAAATCCTTGTCAGAGCTAGCATTTGCTGCATGGCTACCGGAGGGAGAGGAGTTCATGTGAGAAGGAAAGTTGGAGGAGTTATCAGTAACTGTTGCTTGATTTGTATGTGTGGTAATTCCTTATCCTTCTCTATCTTGGTTTATTCTCCTACCTCAATGCCCGATGCATTCCTCTGTTATATGTGAGTGAATATTTTGTATGCCTGGAGTTTTCTGTTAACCCTTGTTTGTATTGCCTTGTTTGTTGTGTTGGTCTACTACGGTGCACTGTAGTGCCGCTCTTGCCTGGGTGAGGAAGGAGAGCAGATAGAGGGCTAACTCAGGAGATAATGCAAGGGTGGAGGCCCCGGCATCTTCACCTTCAGAAGTATCCCAGGGAGTAGGGTGAGCTAAGTTGCCACCTTGTGTTAGGGACAGGGAAGGAGCCCCTAGTCCCGGGTCACCCGAGAGCTGTGTCATGACATAATACCTGTTTTGTAGTGATTCGATGTGCCGGTGCAAAGAAATAAAGCTTTGAAGCTGCATTTAAATTAGCCAGGAAGAGCATTGGGGGCACTTAAATTATATAGACACACCCACCTCCAGGCTAAATTGCTTAATTTCTCAGCCCTGACACATTGGATTATTACAAGAAAGGTAGCATTTTTATTGTTGTATTAGGGCCAATGGAACCGTACAACTAGTTTCAGTGGTAAAATTATCCTGACAGGTTCCCTCTAATGGACAGTTTTTTTCATTTCAACAAATTTAAGTACCGTCACATGTGAATGACATATAGTTTCCAACATGTTTACTTTATTTCAAGAGTCATTATGTGTGTTCTAATTTGATTACGGAATATTGTTTAATTTTATCTTTGGAAGCATAAAAAGCCTAAAGTATAAGGTAAAATCTTGAAAAAAATGCAAACTAATTTACAAGAAGATCTGCAAAGTGTGGGCGAATGCTGAAATATCTCAGCCATCATGTATCATCTGAAGTAGTACTAAAACGCTTTTATCTGTCCTATGATCTGTGCAAAATGTAATCATTGCATAATATGCTGTACCATTTCTATACCCTTGTAGTGCCATACAAATATTTGCATGGTCCGTAAATATACTGTTTAATGGTACTTGTGAGAAACATTGCAACATTGTCTGTAAAAGGCCATTTTAAGGAGGAGTTTTCCCAGAAGTAATGTATAAAGAAGTGTCCATTACTGGTTCATTTAAAGTGTAAAAACTTTTTTTTCACATATCTTACTTTCATATGATGATCTGCACTTACTTATATGTTCTATACATTTTAGGAGAGAGCATGCAGTAGCAATAACGACCATTATACAATATACGAAGCTGTGCCTTTTCCTGCACATTGCTGTACCTTCAATCAGCGTTCGTGGGTGATCCAAGAGAGTTGATTGATCCCTTACTCAGCTGATTTTGATGACCTACAGTTGTGCTCAAAAGCATGCCTCTGAAGAATTTTTGCTTTCTTGGCCTTTTTTCAGAGAATATGAATGACAACAGCAAAACATTTTCTCCACTCATGGTTAGTGGTTGGGTGAAACTACTGTGTTTTCTCTTTTTAAATCATAATGACAACCCAAAACATCCAAATGACCCTGATTAAAAGTTCACATACCCCATTTCTTAATACCATGCATTGCCTCCTCTAACATCAATGAAAGCCTTTTTGCTATTACTGTTGTCTGAAAAAGTGTTTGCCCCCATCCCTACTCTTTTGCATGTTTGTCACATTCAAATGTTATAGATCACCAAACAAATGTAAATATTAGACAAAGACAGCACAAGTAGACACAAAATACAGTTTTTAAATGAAGGTCTTTATTATTGATGGAAAAAAAACAAACCTACAGGGCCCTGTGTGAAAAAGTGATTGTCCCTAAACTTAATAGCTGGTTGGACCACCCTTAGCAGTAACAACTGAACTGCATTCAAGCATTTGCAATAACTGGCAACGAGTCTTTTGCAATTCTGGAATGCTGTGTTACTTCTACGCCAGATGTAATGGGACATACACCTTCCAAAAAGTTCAGCATCTGTCTTGCTAGTCCATACAGTATTCTCCCAAAAGTCTTGGGGATCATCAAGATATTTTCTGGCAAAACTGAGATGAGCCTTTATGTTCTTATAGCTCAGCAGTGGTTTATGTCCTGGAATTCTGCCATGCAGGCCATTTTTGCCCAGTCTCTTTCTTATGCTGGAGTCATGAACACTGACCTTAGCACAGGGAAGTGAGGCCTGCAGGTTTTTAGATGTTGTTGTGGGGTCTTTTTTGACCTTTTATATCCATTGTCACTGCGCCCTTGGGGTAATTTTGGCCGGCTGCCACTCCTGGGAAGGTTGACCGTTGTTCCATATTTTCAACATTTGTGGATATTGGCTCTCACTGTGGTTCACTGGCATCCCAAAGTTTGAGAAATGGCTTCACAACCTTTTCCAGAATGATAGCTCACAATTACTTTGCTTCTCATTTGTTCCAGATTTTCTTTGGATCATGGCATGATGTTCAGCTTTTGAGTATCTTTTGGTCTACTTTATCTTGTCAGTCAGGTCCTATATAAGTGATTTCTTGATTGGGAACAGGTGTGGCAGTAATCAGGCCTACGTGCGGCTAGGGAATTTGAACTCTGCTTCCCAAAGAAGTGATAAACCACAGTTAATTTATGTTTTCAGGGAGGTGGGGCAATCACTTCTTCACACAGGGACCTGTAGGTTTGGATTTCTTCTTCCCTTAATAAACACCTTCATTTTGTTTGGTGATCTGAAAAATTTAAGTGTGACAACTGACAAACATGCAAAAAAATAGGAAATCAAGAATGGGGCAAACACTTTTTCACACAACTGTGTATATTGCACATACAGTATAGATGAGGCTATTTTTTGGTTTTTATCGTGTCCTCATTTTTAGCAACATGTCTTGTAATTCAACTGTAGTCATTAATCTAGGCTGTAAATCTTCTGCCATGCATAATGGCGACTGCCATTTTTTGGCCGATTTGCACAAATTGTAAATTGTTCTAAATTAATTGGGTTCAGCTAAATTCCTAAAATTCTACACAAATTCAAAGTTTAATCAAATTCCTCACTTCTAATTTTGTGATATCCATTAATACCTTAGCGCAATATCACGTATTTGTACATGATTGCAGTAGTTGTCTTTTGTAGAGGGGGCCTAGGAAATGAGCCCCCTCCACAAGTGGCAGATGTAGCAGCTAGTAGCCAGGGCTAATCAATCATGAGGCTATGATGGATTATAATGACAGCTGGGAACCAAATGAAATCCCCTGTCACTGCCATCTTGGTGCTGCTATGAAGCTCAGTTACATGCTGAGCTTCAAATTACAAGGAGATTTATACTTAATATAAGCAATCATACAATCAAGTTCCTTGAGGGGACGAAATAAAATAAAGTTAAAAAAATTAAACTATGCATTTCATAGATTAATGATGTCATGAATGATGTGTGCTGCAATCCTCCTGAAAGTCCCAAATAACCGAGAAAAACCTATGGGTTTCAGCACGAGCAGTGGTGGATAAAAAAATGGCGAGAGAACTAGACGAGGAGCAGAGGGCCTGGAGAGGTGAGAGGTAAGGTGGGTATAAGGATTTTTTTTAACTTTTAATGTCCCCTTACGGCTCAGAAAATATACTGAAAAAAGTCTGTGTAGCAGCAAAATAGAAAATAATCAACTTTTTGGTGAAGGCTGATTTTTGTAAGATTCTAGTAGAACTCATTTTCACTCTAAATTATTTGCTCATCTCTGCCTATAAGTGTTTTTAGAGAAGTACGGTCAATGGCACATGGCACCATCCTAATCCTTCAATAGTACAAACAGACATATACATGCATAGGATTGCCGGGTATTAAGGGCACAGGAAGCCACCTCATTGGCAGGACTCTCCGCAGCCTATTTTATCATGTGTTTCTGATAAACCACAATTGTCCTGGTGTTTTTTAAATTAATTTGCCTTGTTTCTTCACATCAGAATGCAGCAATAAGTAGTGTTTTCCTCTATAAATTAGATTACATCTGTAATACATTCCAATCTCTGTTCTACATATGTATCTATTTCTCCGGTCTAAGACCAGAAAGAAAGTCTGGACATAATATAGGCAGGCAAAATTAACAGCAATAACAGTGATGTCTTCCATCTCAAGTAGACTCCAAGGGGGTCTGGATTTATCTTTGTATGCATAATTAAATAAGACCTTTCTCCCCACCCTGTGCCAGCATGTGGCCTATTCTTCTGATCAGCTCCAGATGTAGTTAACAGACAGATTCCACTTTCACTGCGTTACATAAACAGTCGCAACCACCACAAAAAAATAAGGGCCTGAAACCTATCAATTGGCATGACGTGCCAGAAATGAACATTGTGCATCCTGGTAAAAAATGAGATCACAAGTCTCCGGTTTGCATTATTGCTAAGGGTGCGTTCACATTTTAGGCACCCGTTCAGTGGCCCCGTTGGGGTTTACATCCAAACCTCAAAACGGGATTTGGACAATTGCGCTGATGGGGCCAAAGACTATACTTGTGCTGGCAGAGTGAACGTGCATTCTGCCATGCACCATCTTGTGGTGTATACGAGTTTTGGAGGCGGACACCCAGATGCAGCCTACTAACTCTGCGTTCACTCTGTCGGCATCATTATAGTCTTTGGCCTTGTTGGTGCACACGTCCAAACAACGCTTCGTGGTGGATTTGGACATAAGCCCGGATGGGGCCACTGAACAGGTGACTAAAAGTACTGTGAAAGTACCCTAAGGTGGGAGCAGATGCTACCTATTCCAGTGACGTTCCAGTATTTGGAAATCAAGGGTACATCCACACAGTTTAAATGGAACCTGTCACCTGAATTTGGCGGGACTGGTTTTGGGTCATATTGGCGGAGTTTTTGGGTGTTTGATTCACCCTTTCCTTACCCGTTGGCTGCATGCTGGCCGAAATATGGGATTGAAGTTCATTCTCTGTCCTCCGTAGTACACGCCTGCCCAAGGCAATCTTGCCTTGCACAGGCGTGTACTACGGAGGACAGAGAATGACCTTTAATCCAATTTTTTGGCCAGCATGCAGCCAGCGGGAAAGGAAAGGGTGAATCAAACACCAGAAAACTCCGCCCATATGACCCAAAACTGGTCCCGCCAAATTCAGGTGACAGGTTCCCTTTAAATACAAGTGGAAAGCATAAACACCACAAAATTATGGTAAAATCCATTACAAATGCACAAAAATGAATACGGTATATTATATTTGGCATGCACTGAGGAATTCTACAGTTTCAGACGCATTTTAGATAAAATTAGCTAATATGGCTGATTTTGATCATGTCAGTAAACCATAGCTTGGAAATGATACACAAACTAATTTTGAGACTGCAGACAGAGATTACTGTCTTTCAAAAAAATTATTAGATTCTATTTTTCAGCCATTGTCAGTTAAAAATAAAAGTGTATATAGTGTATGGCACCCCTTGAACAAGGAAACACTGTAAGTAAGGAGAAAAATCACAATGCAATACATATTATGCTCCTGAGTGTCCTTGTCAGCAGTCCCTCAAATTATTTAACGACCTTCGGCTCGATCTTGAGCCATGGCGACTTGATGAACGCTCTGTAGGAAGATCGATCTTGTGCAAGCTTAGATGGATCCACCAGGGTCTTCCCCGCTGTTATCTTGAGAGTATCAAGCCATCACATGATCTTCTTCTTTACCTAGTTCCTTTTAATCTTCTGACCATGATGTCCTTCTCCAGTGATTTCTCTCTTCATATGTTATGTCCAGAGTAGGCAAGTCGTGGCTTGTTGATCCTTGCTTCAAGTGACATATCTGGTTTAATTTGTTCCAAAATGTATTTGTTTGTCCTTCTTGCCATCCATGGTATTGATAACATCCTTCTCCAACATCACATTTTAACGTGTTAATTCGTCTTCTGTCTTGTTTCTTTATCGTCCAGGTTTCGCATCCATATGTTATTATGTTATTATAGAAAAGACCAAATTATGTACTAGTCAGGTCTTCATCACTAGTGAAATGATGTTCAATTTGAGGACCTTGTCCAGTGAGTTTATTGTTGATTTGCCCTTATTTTCCTATTGACTTCCAGTGTCATTGCTGCATCTTGCGGTATCATCATTCTGAGTAGATTGCAGTCCCTTACAACTTCCAGTTCTTCACCATCTATCTCAAATGTGTCTCATACCAAGCAGTAGTCAATATATTTGTCATCTCTGTGTTGAGTAGCTGTTCAATGTTCGAGCTTTCCAACTTGCCACTCCGTAATAAGTCCTTCACTCCATCTACGCTTGTTCCTATCATTATTGTATTGTCTGAATATTTAACATTGGTTATGACTTCTCTCTGATACTGATACATGAAATGAGGTATCCAACTGTGTTGTAAATTTACTAAAATAAACAAATATACCAGGACTAATACATAATCATTTCACAAGGATGATTCACTCACCAGACGGCTGCACATTTCGCACGTAGCTTCATCAGGAGTCATGTTAATGTCCCCGGCACCTGCGCTGTAAGTTTTTTTTCCAGGCATGCGCAGTTGCGCTGCCCTTCGTACTTACAGCGCAGGCGCCGGGATGATAATGCAGCAAGAGGAGGCGGCGCCCGGCGCGCACAGCTCCGGAGTGACGACTGTACTGCGTCTAATTAGGAAGGAAAGTCCCGCCCCGGGACGATTTCAGAGTATGTGGGAGCACATTTTATAAGTGTTTATTTCAGCGTGTGCAGGCGTTTGTAACTAAAAAGCCACCTTGTTAGAATGCAGGATTTGTGCTGCACAAGGTGGCTCTTTTAGTTACAAACGCCTGAGGGGGGGTGACAGGTTTCCTTTAAAGAAAGATTGAGGTTGTAAGGGGATGTAGATGTAAAAATATGTGGAGTCACCTCTCCATATTCCAGCATTGATCTTTTCAGTAAGATGCCGTTGCTATAGTCTTTTCAGCAGAGATGCTGGGCACTGTATGCACAGTACACTTGCCACGCCAATAGTTGGACAAGTGAGAGATCCTTTTGTCCAATCTGAAAGTTTGACTGACTAAACAATCCAGATGGCAGGCCAGAGGAACAATTCCAGATTGTGTTTAGCAATCAGATAAAGGTGTCCTTCAGGATTTTGTCCCAGCAATGCTTGACTCTGACTTTGGTTCTGGCTCTCCATGTATTTGTCTTTCTTAAAGGTACCATCACACTCAGCGACGCTGCAGCGATATAGACAACGAGCCGATCACTGCAGCGTCGCTGTTTAGGTTGCTGTAGAGACGTCAAACACAGCAACTCCAGAACGATGCAGGAGCGATCCAGTGACGTAACGGCGACTCACTTCTCGTTCTCGCTGGTTGTTAGCTCCATGTAAAATGTTGCTGGCATCGTTGCTTTTGATGTCAAACATGACGATACACGCCGACCTGACGACCAAATAAAGATCTGGACTTCTAGCTCCGACCAGCGATGGCACAGCGGCATCCAGATCACTGCTGCGTGTCAAACACAACGAGATCGCTATCCAGGACGCTGTAACGTCACGGATCCTTATCGTTCTCGTTGCAAAGTTGCTGAGTGTGACGAAACCTTTAGTCTTGACCCCGGCTTGTTTGGCTTTCCCTCTGTTTGCTCCACAAATCAGTGACTACTCTGCAAATTAAATTTGGGGAAGATAAGACTCTTTAATAAAGTTTAAAGGGTAAATCCAGGGACCCCACTAGACTTTGCTATATAGAATGGTGAGTAGACATAAGTGAATACATTTGAGTGAAATTTCAATCCTAATTGAATCTTACAAAAATCCACATTTGCCAAAATGCAGATTTTATTATAATTCTTTTCCGTGAGGATTCAGCAAAATGGAAGCCGTTGACTGCTATTTTTATGAACCATAAAAGGTCATCAAAATGTGAAAACAAAACCCTATACTCATCTTACTGCTTACCTCTTCAGTACCTCTGCTACTCACTATCACCGGTCCGGTCCTCTTTGCATCTTCTGATCACCACCACTCACGTTGAAGTCCCTAGACCTCTCATGATGGCCTGGGGCTACCAGGATTGATTAGGGCTGGCATGGTTCTTTGCATGTGCAGAAAGTCATGGAACATGCCATAATATATAACATAACATGTGCTTGCACAATCCTCCATTCAATCATCATTGCATGTTTAGATCACCATAGTTTACATTGAATTTCCTGGGTTGGTCCTGCTGGGCCTGGACTTTTGAGTCTGATGAGGCCTGGTGTTTGTGGGTGGGGGTTTGCACAAGTGCACACCAAAAGTCATGGTGTTAAGAAAACTCAGTAACCAAAGGGAATTCAATCTGAGCAGTGGTGATGTAAAGATGAGTCAAGGACCGGATGGATGATGACGAGGAGCAAAGAGCTAGAGTGGTCAGTGGTGAGTATTGTTAGTGTAGTGTTTTTTCATTATTTTTTACATAGTACATTTATTATGCTCAGGGGTCTGGGCAGACCCCAAAACATAATAAGGGAAATTAAATTTGTGGAAAATCTGGGCGAGCAGTCACATTTTGCATGAGCCATTCATCTCTAGTAGATAATATTTAAGCTTGACTGCAAAAATCTGCTTTGATGACTAAAAGTGGGCCTGGCGATTACCTAATTGCAAAGATCAGCATACTGAACTCTCAGGCGATCGTCTGTCATCACCAGGGAAAACATTTTTGATCGGTCATTCTACCAAATGACTGGTCAAACATAAAATGCACCAATGGATACAAAAATTGAAACACTGGGCACTGGTTAAAAAAACTTCTTTATTCCAATACTTTAAAACATCGGCATCGGGAGGATAGGAGCAGGAGTGGAATGGACAGCCGTTTCGCTCTGCAGTGGCACTTCTACTGGTCACACATAAAATGCACCAATAGAGCAGGTCTATAATAGGTGGACCCGATCTCATAAAGCTGCGCTCCATGATGGTTCACACAAAGAGGACTGAGACATGGTCAGAGGAACATTTATTTAGATAGAAGATAGTAAAAATAAGCCCAATTGAATGGCACAGACATCTTTACGAACAGATGGACTGTAATTATGCGTTGCTTAACAATATAACACGTGGGAAGTTTATGGTGGACAGGACATTAACATTTACATGAGAAATGATGAAGCACGAAGTCTGTAGAACATACTTAGCAACTGGTAAGACATAATAGTTACCCAGACCTCACCTTTCAACAAGTCCTATATACATGGAAACAGATAAACTACAAGAGAAGCAAAATCAGACAGAGTTTCCACATGATGAAGGGATGACTGGTCTCAGACATATGTTATGTTTTCCATTTTTGTTACAGCATGTTGCTAGGCTGTGTAGGGGGTTTGACATATACATGCGTCTGGGCTACGCCAGTATCTTTTAAACTGGAAACACATTGCTGATTAGCCCAGTGATATACAGTAGCTCCTTGATATCTATGCAAAGTTCAAGATACACTAGCACATAAAACATCTGGATTCGTGTAAACACATAAAGGTTGTCAATCGGGAAAAAAGAAAAAGACAAATTTATAAAAAAATTTGTACCGGAAACCGTGTTTGAACACATTATCTGAAAAGTGGAATTTCATTTTTACCATTTCAAAAGATAATGACTTTAAGGGTTTGTCAACTATTTAGACATCCCTTTCTTAAATGCCCACATTCCCTGAGTAATACAAGAGAAGTTCATACTCACCTCCTGCATCACCACCTTTCCAGTGATTTCTGTTCCCTCTCATGGTGATATTGCATGACATTGAGGGTTGCAGCTAAACAGAAGTCATTACTACGTGCCTAAGAACTACCTACTTGCCTGATGTGCCTGGCGCCGATCCGATGATGTCACATCAACAGAGAAGTGGCTTCTCTTTCGCTCTGTTCTGTTCACAGGGCAATGTCATGTTGGTAATGTCATGGTGATTGCCAGCTAGCTTCCTGCTTCTACGCTGCGGAGAGCCAGCTGTCAATCAGCATGATGTCGGCAGTCAGGGCCCTGATGATGGAGAAGCTTTGAAGAAGACGAGCCACCCTGTTGATGTAGAGCAGCTGAATCACCGGCAGGAGTGTTTGGTGTCCACTCTGAGCCAGCGCCTGGTTGAGCAGGAAGGTAGTTGCCTCTTCGTTTTTAGGCACATAGTTAAAAAAAATAAAATAGTCAAGAACAACCTGTTTAAGAATGGACTGTCCAAGTAGTTTTCAACCTCTTTAAGTAATTAGGTATTGCATCGGATAATTCCAACTTCCTGCTGAAAGATAAAGACCACTGCTCAACTTCTGTTAAAAGATGGGTGGCACTAAAGACCCGGTTATTTTCTACGAAAAGCTATTTGCATACTATAAGGACTTATTTACACCAAAACCAGTTGCAGCAAAGATAAAACCAATATTTTAAGGGAAAAATTGTATTGTGCTGTGAGTGCGTTTATGTAGGCAACTAATCTTCTGAAGTTGTTCTATATATAGGCAAAACTCTGCGGTAAGCTTACATGGAATGGTGATCTCATGCGTCAGGTGTAGCTGTTGTCACATGCAGGATCATCTAAATAGTTTTTGGACTTGGACCAAATGATACATATCAGCAAAAGATGCAAAAATCTTTCTCCAATTTGTGCTGAGACTTCGGGCATTAATGAACAATACGTCTATATTACACACTTGTTCCATTTACCCCAGTCTCCACTTCTTTCCTCTTGGTCCGCTGCCCTCTCTAGTTCTCCATGTTGGGTTTTGCAAGTGGCAAGTCGATGACATCATCTCCTAATGCTTACTTAAGGCACACTAAGACACACACCAGTGTCTTAGGGTTATACCTCCTAGTCCCCTATTCAGTTTATTTGATGGGACCGACCATCAGCTCCTTGTCTGTATCTACCTTTGTGAAGCTGCATACCTTCTGCCTGGCTGGTAAACCTTCTGCAACCCTACTCCTGGCCTTTACTTCTCAGTTGCAGTAAACTATTATTATTTTGTTGGATTCTGTTCATATTGAACATTCATTACTGACTCTGACTAGTAGTGATGAGCGAATGTGCTCGCCACTTCTCGTTACTCACCCGAGTATCACTGTGCTCGGTGTACTCAGCGAGCACAGAGCATTTCCGGGATTATTCGGTGGTAACTGGTGTCCCCACCCAGCATTTTTGGCGGACTTTAGAGACCCAATCATGATGCAGGGATGGTCTGCCAGGCCGTGAAACGCCGCAGCCATCTTTGTTGTGGTCGTGCAGTGATTGGCTGGGCCGTACAGCATCATCCCGAGTATAAGAGACCAGGCGCCGCCCTGCTCCCCGCATTCAGCTCCGGATTCAGCGAGAGTAGGAAGAGCTGCTGCCGAGATAGGGTCAGTGTAGGTCTGCAACTCTTAAGTTCACAACTCCTGAGAAACCTACAGTCCTTTTTAGGGCTAATTTGTGGGTCCCGATATTGCAGCGCTAGGTAGACAGGGCACAGCATATCCACATCAGTGCAAAGCCAGCAGGCACTGTATGTGCGCCCATTGCTCCCACTACATCCCTCCCAAAGCTCCATAAGTGTCTGCTGCTGCTGCAGCTTCTTTGCTATGTACCTAGTTGTACTTTTTTTTCCAAAAATTCACCCCCCCAAAAAAAAAAATATACAGTGTGTTCTGTCAGACTGAGGCCTATTTAAAAATCATAGTTAGTCAGGCATACGTAGCATAGTTGTGTGTGCTAGCCTTGTGCCACTTTTTTTTTTGGGGGGGGCGGGGGTGTTTTAAATTCACCAAAACAGGCCTCATATATCTGCGTTCTCCAAGTTTTGGCATTTTAGGCCACTTTGCCACTGTTTTTGCAGTCTTACTCTAATTATATACAGCACTATTTGGCATTTCTAAAAAAAACATGGCACATATTTGCCAGTGTGGTATTTCTGTGACAGCCCTCATATACCTGCATGCTCCAAGTTTGGTCATTGTAGGCCGGTATACTACTTTTTTTGCTGTCTGTTACTCTAATTCTATACAGCACTATTTAGCATTTCTAAAAAAAACAGGCCACATATTTGGCAGTGTGGTATTTCCGTGACAGCCCTCATATATCTGCGTGCTCCAAGTTTGGTCATTGTAGGCCGGAGGACCATTTTTTTTGCTGCCTGTTACTGAAATTATATACAGCACTATTTAGCATCAAAAAATATAAAAAGGGCACATATTTGCCAGTGTGGTATTTCTCTGAGAGCCCTCATATATCTGCGTGCTCCAAGTATGGTCATTGGAGGCCGGAGGAACACTTTTTTGGCTGTCTGTTACTCTAATTATATACAGCACTATTTGTCATTTTTTTAAAAAAAGCTACATATTTGCCAGTGTGGACTTTCCATGACAGCCCTCATATATCTGCGTGCTCCAAGTTTGGTCATTGTAGGCCGGAGGAACACTTTTTTGGCTGTCTGTTACTGAAATTATATACAGCACTACTTAGCATAAAAAATATAAAAAGGGCATATATTTGCCAGTGTGGTATTTCCGTGAGAGCCCCCAAATATCTGTGTGCTCCAAGTTTTGTCATTGTTGGCAGGTGTACAACTTTTTTTTTGCTGTCTGTTACTCTAATTATATACAGCACTATTTAGCATTTTTTAAAAAAAAACAGCTCACATATTTGGCAGTGTGGTTTTTCCGTGACAGCTCTCATATATCTGCGTGCTCCAAATTTGGTCATTGTAGGCTGGAGGACCAATTTTTTTGCTGTCTGTTACTCTAATTATGTACAGCACTATTTGTCATTTTTTTTTTTTTTTAAAAAAGGGCACATATTTGCCAGTGTGGTATTTCCATAACAGCCCTCATATATTTGTGTTCTCCAAGTTGGGCATGGTAGGCCATTTTGCCACTGTTTTGCTGTCTGTTACTCTAATAATATACAGCACTATTTGGCATTTTTTTTAAAAACGGCCAAATATTTGCCAGTGTGGTATTTCTGTGATATCCCTCATATATCTGCGTGCTCCAAGTTTGGCCATTGTAGGCCGAAGCACCACTTTTTTTGCTGTCTTTACTGAAATTATATACAGCACTATTTAGCATCAAAAAATATAAATAGGCCACATATTTGCCAGTGTGGTATTTCTGTGAGAGCCCCCATTTATCTGTGTGCTCCAAGTTTGGTCATTGTTGGCCGGAGGACAACTTTTTTGCTGTCTGTTACTCTAATTATATGCAGCAATATTTGTCATTTTTTTTTAAGAAGGCCACATATTTGCCAGTGTGGTCTTTCCGTGACAGCCCTCATATATCTGCGTGCTCCAAGTCTGGTCATTGTAGGCTGGTGTACCACTTTAATAGCGGTCTGTGACTCTAATTATACACAGCACTATTTAGTATTTCTAAAAAAGCAGGCCACATATTTGCCAGTGTGGTGTTAGGCCTAGCAGAACGCAACGAGTAAATAGATGAAGTTCTTGGTGCGTTCGCTTCTCGGGGTCCACCATTTAGGAGGAACCTGCTGCTAGCAAATGGCACTATATGACAGTTTAAGCGGACTCTGTTACTTCACAGAGTCGCCGACAAAAGAAAGCACTGTGCCCTGTTAGACTCACAGGAGTACACAGCTAACTGCTGAGCTCATAGCAGAGCAGTCAGTGGTCTTGCACACACAAAACTCCTCGCCGTAGGTGCCAATATTTTAGGGGCTTATTTCAGCCGGGGCCCTAAATACATACACACAAGACCACACTGGCACAAACCACATAACATAGATTGATACTAGTGCATGGCCGTGCGGTCATGCGAACCTTTTATAGCTGCAGCAACTACAGGACCGTCCCAGCAGGACCAATGGGAGGCTTCCACAGAACTTGAGCAACTTCAGGATCTTCCTAGAGGACCAATGGGAATTACTGCAGTACCTGAGCATGTGACCCTTGATCTCCAATGAGAGAACTTACCCTGGGCATGCTCAGAAGGGGAAAAGGGCGGCACGGTGGCGTAGTGGTTAGCACTGCAGCCTTGCAGCGCTGGAGTCCTGGGTTTAAACCCCACCAAGGACAACATCTGCAAAGAGTTTGTATGTTCTCTCCGTGTTTGCGTGGGTTTCCTCCGGGCACTCCGGTTTCCTCCCACATTCCAAAGACATACTGATAGGGAATTTAGATTGTGAGCCCCATCGGGGACAGTGATGATAATGTGTGCAAAATGTAAAGCGCTGCGGAATATGTTAGCGCTATATAAAAATAAAGATTATTATTATTATTATTATTAAAAGTAGTACTTAGTCCCAAAGACGTCTGCTCGCCGCTGAGCCGGAACAGACTACAATGGCAGAAGCTGGAGAGGCAGCAGTAACCCTTTGCACAATGTCAGACTGAGTGAGTCGCTGGGACCGACGCCTCCGCTGAGCAGGCTCCACTGCGGCAGGAGAAGAATGGGAGACTGCAGCGGAGATTGCTCGAGATTCCCCCTGTGCAGAGGCGGGAACTAAACCTCCAACATTAACCCCACTCCTAGGGCCCCCCTCCTTGGACCTCACTATGCTCGAAGGCAGCAATGAGCTGTGGAGCCTAAATGTGCTCAGCAGGCTCCCAGGACCTGTCCTCAGGACCATAACCCTTTCAGTCCACCAAATAAAATTTTTTGCCACATACAGTACAGACCAAAAGTTTGGACACACCTTCTCATTTAAAGATTTTTCTGTATTTTCATGACTATGAAAATTGTAAATTCACACTGAAGGCATAAAAACTATGAATTAACACATGTGGAATTATATACTTAACAAAAAAGTGTGAAACAACTGAAAAAATATGTCTTATATTCTAGGTTCTTCAAAGTAGCCACTTTTTGCTTTGATGACTGCTTTGCACACTCTTGGCATTCTCTTGATGAGCTTCAAGAGGTAGTCACCGGAAATGGTCTACCAACAATCTTGAAGGAGTTTCCAGAGATGGTTAGCACTTGTTGGCCCTTTTGCCTTCACTCTACAGTCCAGCTCACACCTGCATCACTTTTCTGCATCGCACAAAGACACGATGGTTGGAACCAAAAATCTCGAATTTGGACTCATCAGACCAAAGCACAGATTTCCACTGGTCTAATGTCCATTCCTTGTGTTCATTAGCCCAAACAAGTCTCTTCTGCTTGTTGCCTGTCCTTAGCAGTGGTTTCCTAGCAGCTATTTTACCATGAAGGCCTGCTGCACAAAGTCTCCTCTTAACAGTTGCTGCTAGAACTCAGTGTGGCATTGACCTGGTCTCTAATCTGAGCTGCTGTTAACCTGCGATTTCTGAGGCTGGTGACTCGGATAAACTTATCCTCAGAAGCAGAGGTGACTCTTGGTCTTCCTTTCCTGGGGCGGTCCTCATGTGAGCCAGTTTCTTTGTAATGCTTGATGGTTTTTGCAACTGCACTTGGGGACACTTTCAAAGTTTTCCCAATTTTTCAGACTGACTGACCTTCATTTCTTAAAGTAATGATGGCCACGCGTTTTTCTTTACTTAGTTGCTTTTTTCTTGCCATAATACAAATTCTAACAGTCTATTCAGTAGGACTATCAGCTGTGTATCCACCAAACTTCTGCACAACACAACTGATGGTCCCAACCCCATTTATAAGGCAAGAAATCCCACTTATTGAACCTGACAGGGCACACCTGTGAAATGAAAACCATTTCCGGTGACTACCTCTTGAAGCTCATCAAGAGAATGCCAAGAGTGTGCAAAGCAGTCATCAAAGCAAAAGGTGGCTACTTTGAAGAACCTAGAATATAAGACATAATTTCAGTTGTTTCACACTTTTTTGTTAAGTATATAATTCCACATGTGTTAATTCATAGTTTTGATGCCTTCAGTGTGAATTTACAATTTTCATAGTCATGAAAATACAGAAAAATCTTTAAATGAGAAGGTGTGTCCAAACTTTTGGTCTGTACTGTACCTCCTTGCACCCCAAAATAGAATTCACCTCGTAATCGTCTGTAGATGAACCCAATGTTCTGGCACATGACTCGGAAAACCGGGACATGTATACGGGCTTCAAGAGGGACACATGAAAGGTGTCAGTGATACCAAGGTGTGGCAGAAGGGCCAGACGGTAGACCACAGGGTTAACCTGTTCGAGGACCTTGAAGGGGCCCAGGTAGCGAGATGCAAACTTAGTGGACTCAACTGGCAGCCTGATGTTATGGGCGGAGAGCCACACTAAGTCGCCAGGAGCAAAGGTCGGAGCGGGGCGCCGATGTGTATCAGTGGAGGACCTTATTCTCTCCTTGAAGGCCCGAATGGCATCCTGAGTGCGGTCCCAAATGTCCTGTGCCTCCACGGCCCAGTGTGCCACCCTGGAGTCGGTGGAAGACACGGTCATAGGCACAGGAACCCGCAGATGCTGACCATAGTTAAGGAGGAATGGGGTCTGTCCAGTGGAGTCAGCTACAGCTTTGTTCAGTGCAAACTCCGCCCACGATAGCAAGGATGCCCAGTCATCCTGCCTGGCTGAGAGAAAATGTCGCAGATATGTGACCAAGGTCTGGTTGGCCCTCTCTACCAACCCATTCGTCTCAGGATGATATGCAGAAGAGAGATTCAACTCAATGCTGAAAAGACGACAAAGCTCTCTCCAGAACCGAGATGCAAACTGGGGAACCCGGTCACTGACAATTTTGTCCGGCATACTGTGTAGGGGGAAGATGTGTTTTATAAACAACGCTGCCAAGGCCCATGCAGAAGGTAGCCGTGGAAGCGGCACCAAGTGCACCATTTTAGAACAATGGTCGGTGATAACCCAAATGATGGTGCAGCCACGAGACTTGGGTAAGCCCACCACAAAGTCCATCCTGACCATCTCCCAGGGCCTGTCTGCCACTGGCAAGGGATAAAGTTATCCAGCTGGCTGTTGTCGAGGAGAATTATTTTTGGAGCAGGAGACACACGCCCAAATATAACCTCCGATGTCACGGGCCATATGCGGCCACCAGTATGTCCTTGCCAGCAGCTCAGATGTCCTCTCTGTCCCAAAATGTCCACCCACCCTGGACGAATGAGCCCAAGAGAGAACCTCCGGTCACAAATTAGTAGGTACAAAAGTCTTGCCCGGAGGCACTGACTCTAGCGAAACCGGAGTTACGGTTCTCAGGCTCTCAGGAGGGACAATAAGCCAAGGCTCCCCTTCCTCCTCTGAAGACACAACGGAACGAGAGAGAGCTTCAGCACGAATGTTCTTCTCCCCAGAGAGATAATGGAGGGTGAAGTGGAACTGGGAGAAGAGCAAGAACCATCTAACCATCTGGCCTGACGAGAATTTAGCCGCAGGGCTGCTTGTAAGTACACCAAATTTTTGAGCCCCCTCCAAAAGATGTCTCCACTTCGAGAAGGCCAACTTCATTGATAACAACTCCCTGTCCCCAATGGAATAATTTCTCTCCACTGGTGTGAAGGTCTTGGAGAAGAAGAAGCAAGGATGCTTCCACCCTTGAGCATCCTTTTGGAAGAGGACTACTCCAGCACCAACGGATGAGGCATCCACCTCCAATATAAACGGCTTTTCCACATCGGGACAATGTAGGATGGGAGCACTAGCAAAATGAGACTTAGTAGAAGTGAAAGCCTTGGAGACCTCTTCAGACCACAATTTGGGATTTGCTCCCTTCTTGGTGAGGGCTACCAAGGGAGCTACCAAAGTTGAGAAGTGGGGAATGAACTGGCGATAGTAATTAATGAACCCCATAAAGCGCTGCACCGCTTTAAGAGAATGGGGTTCTTGCCAGTCCATCACAGCCTGTAGCTTGGCAGGATCCATAGCCAATCCCTGGGCGGAGATGATGTAGCCCAGGAAAGGTAAAGACTCCTGCTCAAACATTCTACACTGTGGAGGCTGCCACAGAACTTGAGCAACTTCAGGACCTTCCTAGAGGACCAATGGGAGTTGCTGCAGTACCTGAGCATGTGACCCTTGATCTCCAATGAGAGATCTTACCCTGGGCATGCTCAGAAGGGGAAAAGTAGGACTTAGTCCTAAAGACATCTGCTCGCCGCTGACCAGTACTGGCTACAATGGCAGAAGCTGGAGAGGCAGCAGTAACCCTTTGCACAGTGTCAGACTGAGCGAGACGCTGGGACAGACGCCTGCTCTGAGCAGGCTCCATTGCAGCAGGAGAAGAATGGGAGACTGCAGCAGAGATGGCTCAAGATTCCCCCTGTGCAGAGGCAGGACCTCAACCCTAACATGTGGTATTTCCGTGACAGCCCTCTTATATCTGCATGCTCCAAGTTTGGTCACTGTAGGCCGGAGAACCACTTTTTTGCTGTCTGTTACTGAAATTATATACAGCACTATTAAGCATCAAAAAATATAAAAAGGGCACATATTTGCCAGTGTGGTATTTCCGTGAGAGCCCTCATATATCTGCGTGCTCCAAATTTGGTCATTGTAAGCCGGAGGACCACTTTTTTTGCTGTCTATTTCTCTAATTATATACAGGACTATTTGGCATTTCTAAAAAAAACAGGCCGCATATTTCCATGTGTGGTATTTCCATGAGAGACCTCATATATCTGTGTGCTCCAAGTTTGGTCATTGTAGGCCGGAGGACCACTTTTTTTTGCTGTCTGTTACTCTAATTATGCACAGCACATTTTTGGCTTTTTTTTTTTTTTTTTTTAAAGGCCACATATTTGCCAGTGTGGTCTTTCCGTGACAGCCCTCATATATCTGCGTGTTCCAAGTTTGGTCATTGTAGGCCAATGTACCACTTTTTTTGCTGTCTGTTACTCTACTTATGTACAGTACTATTTTGCATAAATTCATGAATACAGTCTGTTATGTCAGGCTGAGGCCTGCATGGTGTTTGGGTTTGAAAAATCGTAGATTTGCAGGCATACTAATCAGATATTATTTCGCTACTAATAAATATATTTGTGTTCAGCATTTGAAATAGTGCAGTAGTCCATTTAAAATAGGCAAGGCAAGGGGCAAGGGAAGGGGAAGTGGACGTGATAATGATGGTGCATGCAGAGGACGAGGCCGTGGCCAAGGTGAAAGTGGGCAGCAACAAAGACCCACATCTTCTCGCTCAACCTTCTTGTCCCAGTTTCTAGGGGACCGCAGCACACCACTATTGAAGCCAGAGCAATGTGAAATGGTTGTTGGTTGGATAGCTGATAATGCTTCCAGTCACTTAGCCACCACCACCATCACCATGTCTTCCACACGGTCAAGTCTGAGTAGCCGTAAGTGTGGCACGGATATTCCTCAACCTGATCCTCATTCCTCTCTCCATGTCGAGTGCCCTGAGACAACTAATCCCACACTTGGACACTCTGAAGAGCTGTTCAGTTTTCCATTTCAAGATTCAGAACTATCGGCCGGTAAACTTGAAGTGGGAACAGATGAGATCGCATGTAAGAGATGCCCAGAGCTTTGACCAGCCCCGGTCACGCGAAGGCGATGGTCGGAAAGTGTCAGAAGAGGTGAACGATGATGAGACACAATTGCCAGAAAGTCAGGAGGAGGAGCAGGGTGCAGATGTGGAAGAAGAGGTGTTGGATGACTATGTGACTGACCCAACCTGGCAGGAGCAGATGCAGAGCGAGGGCAGCAGCACACATGAAGAAGGAGGCATATCACCCCAACAGGCAGGAAGAACCAGTATGGTGGCCACAAACAGAAGCCGTGCATCCATTCCCTGTAACACCAACATGAGAGAAGTTGCCATTCCAACTGTTAGATCTTCCCGAGTCAGGTTATTTTTTAAAGACTCTGCCGATAACCCCAAACAGGCCATTTGCAGCACCTGCCATGCCTGCATCAGCAGGGGTAGCAAAACAACCAGCCTGACCGCTACCAGCATGATCAGGCACATGGCAGCAAAGCACCCGACTTTGTGGGCCGAACCCCAGGCTCCAGGACCACTGTCTGCAGGTCACACCACTGCTTCTTCCACTGTTTTGCATAGAAGCCAATCCCCAGTACACCGTGCATGTGAAGATGCCTCTAGCCCTGCACCTGTTGTGGCCCACAGTCAAGCAGCACCATCATCAAGCCCGTCCACGTCCTTGTCCCAGCACAGCCTTCAGTTGTCTATAACCCTGTCTTTGGAATGCAAGTGGAAATACCCAGCCAACGCCCCACGGGCCAAAGTCCTAAATTCTAATATTTCTCTTCTGCATGCACTAGAAATTCTGCCTTTTAGGCTCTTTGAGACGGAAGCTTTCCGCTACCTTATGGTGGCGGCTGTCCCAAGGTACTCAGTCCCCAGTAGCCACTATTTTGCCGGGTGTGCCGTACCGGCATTACACCAGCATTTGTACAACATTACCCGTTCCCTCAACAATGCTGTTACATGGAAAGTCCACCTAACCACGGACACATGGACAAGTGCTTGTGGGCAGGCATGGTACATCTCACTGATGGCACACTGGGTTAACATAGTGGAAGCCGGGACCCAGTCGGACCTTGGGATGGAATACATCCTCCCCATGCCAAGGATTGCTGGCCCTACATCAATCAGGGTGGCCCCCACAGTCTACAGCTCCTGCACCTCCTCCTCCTCTTCATCCTCCATCTCTAAAATCAACACATCAGTGAGAAGCTGGAAGCACTGCAGCACTGCCTCAGCCAAGCGGCAACAGGCTGTGCTGAAGCTATTCTGCATAGGTGACAAACTGCACAATGCAAAAAAGTTGTGGACAGCGCTGAAAGAGCAGTCGGATGTTTAGATGACACAGCTGAACCTACAGCCAGGCCTGGTCATGTGTGACAATGGCCGTAACCTGGTGGCGGCTCTGAGGCAAGGTGAGCTCACACATGTACCCTGCTTGGCCCATGTGGAACCTCGTGGTTCAACGCTTTTTCAGAAAAGCTACCCGGAGCTGCCGGATCTGCTAGTGAAAGTACGCCGTCTATCTGCCCATTTTAGAAAGTCAGCCACAGCTTCAGCCGCCCTTGCCATGCTTCAGCATCATTTGCAGCTTCCAGCTCACCGACTGGTGTGTGATGTCACCACGTGCTGGAACTCTATGCTGCATATGTTGGAAAGGATTTGTGAGCAGAAGATGGCAGTTGTTGACTACCAACATCAACAAGGCCGTCAATGTTCAGACTCCATACATAAGACCTCCGGAATGGACATGGATGTCCGACATATGTACCATCCTCCAAAACTTTGTGGACTGCACCAAGATGGTGAGCGGCGATGACTAGGGTTGAGCGACTTTTACTTTTATAGGATCGGGTCGGGTTTCACGAAACTCGACTTTCTCAAAAGTTGGGTCGAGGTATATATTAGGTATATGCTCACCCTCGGACGTGCCCTGCTTCTTTCCGGCAGCCTTCCTTCCTAAGAATCAGCGCTTGAAAGACCTTCGGTGACGTCGCGGCTTGTGATTGGTTGCGTGAGCGGTCACATGGGCGGTCGCGCGACCAATCACAAGCCGCGACGTCATCTAAGGTCCTTCACGCGCTGATTCTAAGGAAGGAAGGCTGCCGGTTAGTACCAGGGTGCGTCAGAGGGTGAGTATAGCAATATTTTTGATTTTAATTCTTTATTTTACACTTAAATATGGATTCCGATACCGATTTCCGATATTGCAAACATATCAGAACTCGGTATCGGAATTCCGATACCAGATTCAGAATATCGCCGACCTCATGGCCGACCCCACACAGGGGTCGGGTCGGGTCGGGTTTCATGAAACCCGACTTTGCCAAAAGTCGGCGACTTCTGAAAATGGCCGACCCGTTTCGCTCAACCCTAGCGATGACGCCATAATTAGTGTCACCATCCCGCTTCTCAGCATTCTGAAAACCTCTCTGCTCACAATTAAAGAGGATGCATTGCAGGCAGAGCACGAGGACATGGAGCAAGAAACCATACAGGGGGATTACACTCAGCCCAGCCTCATGTCTTCTCAACGTGGATTGGTAGTCAATGAGGAGGAGGAAGAACAGGAGCTACTTTCATGCACTATAGACGGTACTACAAACACAACTGTCATACCGTCAGTTCAGCGCGGGATGGCCTGAGGACAGGGAGGATGAGGAGGAGGAGGACAGTATGGTCAGTCGTCCTGTTGGTGAGGACACAGAAGTCTTTCCTGTTAGCAGTATGGCATGCATGGCTGACTCTATGTTTCGCTGTGTTTCACGTGACCCTCGCATTATAAAAATTTTGTGTGACACTCATTACTGGTTGGTGACACTTCTAGACCCACGTTACAAGGAGAACTTTCAATCTCTTCTGCCAGAGGCAGATAGGTGTACTAAAATGTTGCAGTACCATCGTGATGGCACAGAGGCAAGGGGTGCTGTCACAAGAAGTGCAATGTTTGTGAAGATGGTGAGGGAGTACCTTGCAGATTGTACAAACATCCGTGATTCCTCTGTGCCTTTTAATTATTGGGTATCCAAGCTGGACACGTGGCCTGAACTGGCTCTCTACGCCTTGGCGGTCCTGGCCTGCCCTGCTACTAGCGTTCTGTCTGAGCGGGTTTTTAGTGCCGCTGTTGGAATTATGACAGATAAGTGCATCAGCCTGTCAACTGAAAATGCTGACAGTCTGACTCATAAAAATGAACAAGGGCTGGATTGGGAAAGACTGCTGTACACCAACAAGTGAAAACAGGAAAACATAACCTCAAATACATTCTCTCTTTTGGGGAGGTGTATTCTCATGCACCTCTTCACAACCACACATGGGTATACACTTCCAGATTTGGTCTGTTTGCTGTTATCCTCCTTCTTATTTTCATCCTCATCATCCAGAACCACTAGGTGACCAGGGTGAACATGCTCTGTACGGTGCACTTTGGGCAAGGGGGCTGTGATGGCACTCTTATTTTGTAAAAAAAGGACCCCACATTGGGGAATTGGGCATGATATTACATTGGGCCTACTTCTTCATTCTGTTTCCTGCAATGTGTCCTTTAACTGCAACTAGATTACCAGGGTGAACGTGCTCTGTACGGTGCATTTTGGGCAAGGTGGCTGTGATGGCACTATTTACATTTTTTAAAAAAGGGTCCCACATTGGGGAATTGGGCATGACATTACATTGGGCCTACTTCTTCATTCTGTCTCCTGCAATGTGTCCTTTAACTGCCACTAGATCACCAGGGTGAACGTGCTCTGTACAGTGCATTTTGGGCAAGGGGCTGTGAGGGCACTCTTTTATTTTGTAAAAAAAAGGAACCCACATTGGGGAATTGGGCATGAATTGAGAATTGGGCACACACCACATGGCCAGCTAGGGTTGTTAAATGTTACAATGACATTTCCCAGTGAACGCATTTGTTGTGGTTGAAAGCAATGTTAAAGTTGAAAAATGCTTCAAAAAAGCAGCGTCTGAACTAAGCCCAAGTGTTGGAGGAAATTTTCAGTCTGGGGTTAAATATTTGGCCTTACAGGCAACTCATTAACCTGCAAAGGATGTACCTTAACATATTTCCCAGCAAAATCCATTTTGGTTTTGTTTTAATGTGTTTTTGGTGACACTGAGAAAAATGGCATGAATCTCGGAAAAAAAAGTTTACAGCTGTGAACTAGGAGTCAGGAATGCTTCCAGGGGTGATCTCCATGATGTTCCTGTATCATTTGAGCAGTGTTTCCATCATTTTCTGATGTTTTTAGACCTTAAAAGGAACCCCAGGGGGGATCACAGTAAAAATACTTGGGTCTCCCATATACTTACATTGGGCTCGTTGTTCTGGCCGGGTACCCGAGTATTCCAATCTGCTCGACCCGAACAATGAGCACCTGAGCATTTTAGTGCTCGCTCATCACTACTGACTACACCTGTGTTTCTTCTGCTTTCCTTGAGGGCTTCTTTGGACTTGCCATGCCTCCCTTCAACTGCCATCCTTTACCTGTGATCTCCAATGTACAAAAACATTCAGGGTCCATGTGCTAACCATTATCTATAGACCCCCAGAAGACAACATGTTTTGATTTCGATTTCCAAACCTCTCTCCTCCATATTCCTTGCTGATTTCAAGAGTTTGATCATTGGGTATGGTAAGCTATTAAGAATCCATATAGAACTATGAAAACTGGAAAACCCTCCACTATGTTTTTGTTCTCTATTAGTCTACCACATGGTCCGGTGAACACTTGAAAGGATATTGCTTAACGAATGCCTATGATGAAAGCCGTACTGTGTCTTTAGCAAAGCGTTCATTTATTTTCTATTTTTCCTCTTGTGTGAAGTTAGGAGAACTGACTCAACACTGCAGTGGATGAAAAATAATTCATGCAACAAGCATCTTTATTGAACCAGTACAGTGAAATTAGACCAAGTCACCGGCGTGATGTTAGGCAGTTTTCAGCGTTGACACCTAGCGGTATTCCGCAGGGTGGAACGATTCCCAGCAGCAGCTCTGAAATGACAATATACAACTGGAAAAAAACAAGACGCAGTCATTTCTCACCTCAAATGTTCCAGCAACATTTAAACAAAAACATTGCGCCTAAGGCACAAATATGTTCACGAGGCTGACAGAGTATTTCCATCCGCCTCTGCCCGGCGTCTCCCTGTACTATATCTTTCAAATCTGATAAATATTCGGCACCAGCTACTAGGCTTTCCAAAAAACACACCCCAGGATCCGCTTTCATCTAGGGAGAACAACGTTTTGCAAGATGTTTTATTGTGATGAGATATAAGGTTGTTAAGTCGTATATATCCCTTGTTGGTCATAGTTTCCAACCAGAATTGCTACTTGTGTGGCTAAATTGAAAGGGGGCAAAAGTGATTTCCTGCGTTGATGTAGAAAGTGCAAAGACGGAATGCTCTGCTCACTTCTATTAACGGAGTCAGGACACCCATGAGAGGTTCATTCTTTAACAGATCTTAACACACTCTTGTGAATCCAGTTGACTTTAAATAGGTCCAGCACGTTTCCGGTGTAAAGAATTATTCACTCTGGCAGCAGTTGAGGTAGGCATAGGCACAAAGTAGATTGGTGCAAAACTGGTAGATTTATTTAAAATCCAAAAATCTCCATCAAAAAGAAAAAAGCCTTTTCTTGGCATAAAGATGAAAATAAAAAAGAACAGTCTATAGATACTAGAAACAGTCTCACCCATTTAAGGCATAGTACTTTCTAGTTCATCTCACAATAGACTGCCTTGTATCATACAGGTCTTTCTCTTCTTCCACACACAGAGCCTGTGTGAGACAGCTGGACTGCCTTAAAAAGACTGTTCCAAAGCCTGGAACTGAAGATAATGGAATGGTCAGTCTAACGCAGTTTTTCTAGCCATTCCTTAAACCTGGACCCTATATCCGGGCCAATTAAAAAAACCTCTCACCATTAGCTGTGTTGGAGCCTACTTCTCTGGGTCCTATACTACCGAGGCTAGCCACCTCGGTGACACATACCTTCCATCCAGAACTTGTCCGGCTGCAACCTTACATCGGGGACAGTAAAAAGACTTTCAATGCAAAGAGGACCTATGAAATTTCAAAACTAAACACCTTGTGGTGAATTAAAAGCCACTGCTTTGTTACGATTTTGGAAAATGAAGAAGTGCATTCTACAGCTATAATACGCAAGCCCATACTTGAAGTCGTGTAAAAATGAAAAATTAAGACATCCATGATTAGCTAATATGCAATTTTTTCTTTCAAATGTTTGGTGAATTAAAACAGGATGAAATGTTGATTTAAGGCTCTGCTCAACTAGAGCTTCTGATATATAACTGGAGCCATGACATATCCTAACAAAGCCTTGCGAATCCCCTCAGGGTATCCAAGTAAAGTATGAAGATATTCAATAAAATGTAATTCTATTATAACTTTGAAAAAAAAATGAAGGCTTTCTTGAGTTGCTACTGGAGGAATTGTTAAAAATTGAGCAAAATAGAGAGATTTCTTTAAACGAGATTTCCAGATCTTTTCTTCAAAACTGTCGAAAGGAATGAGATGGTAATGATATATAGAAAATAGAATCACTGATCAGTGGTCACTGACATGACTGGAAGTGATGATGTCCAATCCATACAGTCATCTGAAATCTGAGGCCACTTATTGGCTGCAGTCAGTAAATCTGTATCATAGGACTAGGGGCCATGATATTGTCAAATGTCCAGTGAGAGACCCTCAGTGATGCAGATAAACAAAAATCGCGTGACCAGTTCTGGAAAAGTGTTCCCTAATTCCAGTGCTCAAGAGTCATCAACAGATCATGTTTTCAGGATTTTCTTAATACTGCACCTGTGCAATATTAAGAAAATACTGAAAACATGATCTGCTGCTGTCTCTTGAGGACTGGAGTTCAGCAACACTGTTCTAGACTGATGAGAATGAGAAGCAGTGTAGAGCCAGGCTACTGACTGAGACCTGAGAAACAGCACTTAGGCTACGTTCACATTTGCGTTCTGCCGGGCTGCGTCGGGCGCAGCCGCAGCGATGCATGCGCCATGCACCCCTATATTTAACATGGGGGTGCATGGACATGCGTTTGCATGCGTTTTGCGATGCATGCGTCTTTTTTGCCGCAAGCGTTAGGGCGCAGAGGACGCAGCAAGATGCATTTTTTTTTGCGTCCAAAATCCGGCAAAAAAAGGACGCATGCGTCGCTAAACTATGCGTTTTGCATGCGTTCTTGTTTGCGTTGTGCGTTGCGTCGTCGACACAGCAGCGCACAATGCAAATTTGAACGTAGCCTTACAGATGAGAATTAGGCCAGTAGATGTTGTGAGGTGCCATCATCCTAGAGCTGACGTTCAATCAGAGGAATGTGCCAGGCCAGTTTGAGTCTGAAAGGCACATGTTCTTGACAGAGATAAAATTCCCCCATGAACATTAGACTAATGATGACCAAACCCACCGATATTGACCTTTTCAGTCAGTGATCTAATGTCTATGACATCCTTCCAACTGTTTCCCAATAGAAGATGTTGGAGACAGAAGGATCTGAAATGTCTGAATTTGGGCTGCCAATCCTTTGTTCTCTAAGTGATAAATCAGCAGAAATGTGTAGTACCGGCTCTTCATAGAGAATACAGGAGTGCTCGATAGAGACTGGAGATCTAGATGTCTGCCTAACGACTGGCCATCCTTCAACAACTATCTAATGTGTATGGGGGAAATAAAATGAGTAGCAAAGTGCTATTGTAACTAATCCCTCACACATTCAATGGGTTCAGAAACACAGAATAAGTGTCTGAATAACTGACCCAAAAGTAATAAAACTGAAGAAAGTTGTACCTCCTTGTGAGAGCGATTCAGTAAATAAAAGTGTTGGTATTATGCTTATTATTTGAACCATCATTGATCTTCGATCATTGGTTTTCGATCATTGGCCTTCGTGCCTATCCCCGCACCTAACAAGAACATGATCCTTATTTTGCATGTCATGTCCAGTCTTCTCCCACTTGATGTATATTTTTCAACTCTGCAATCCATCTCTGATAGTTGCAAGTGTGAACAGCTCTTATAAGTTTCATGTGTCTTCAAAGATGCCAATAGTCACTCCTCAGCATCCAAAGACAGTACAAGCCATACTGCTTCTAGGCAAATATCATCTACATTATCATGCCACCCACTCCTCTTCCCTTCCAAAAAAACCATGCAATGCCAGGAGCTTTCATCCAGCCATTTGGGAGCTGATAAAAGATAACATTTGGCTGGCCACTACGACTAGACCAGCAGACTAATTCATGTATTATCTTATATCCAAGGAAGGAAAAGCAAGAGGCCATGATTCCCTCTGATCTCCTACAACATGTGGCTCATCGGGTCTTACTGACAGACACAACAGATGAGAGGATCTCAAGGAAAAAAAAAGTCAGACGAGGAGGGGGGCTAAACAGAGAAGTCAACTCTGGCGTTCAGGAAATTTCACTAGTATAGACGCTGACATACCATCTGGATACTTACAATTGAAGTACATCTAAGCATTGTCCACATGGTGTAGAAATTTTTCCATTTTTCAGCCATAACCAGGAGTGGATCCAAGGCATACAAGGCAGGAATAAGGCATGTACAATTTGGCTTGACTTAGCAGCAACTCTCCACCTTTCTTGACTTGGATAGACTTATGTTGCGAGCAAACACTGAATTTAATTTTTAGCAAAATAACCCATATACTAGAGCTACGTCTGAGATCATAAGAAAAGAACAATCAAGTCATGATGGTTCTCTTGGGGACAAATACATTCTGACAAGTTCCCTTTAAATTTCTATAGCAGGTGTTTAGGGTATTGTAAGACCTGACATCTGATGATACTTTTACAAGGAAACTAAACTACCAGTACTTTAGAAGAGACAACCTGAAATTGCAATAAGTGTGGAACTAGTCTTAAAAAAAATGTCTTAAATGTCTGACAAATGACCTCACCTAATTGATCTCTAAAATGAGGGCCCCCCAATCTTCATCTTGTATTGGGAGGTGAAGAATGAATGAAGAAGTGGCCTTACTTGTTGACAGCTCTCTTCCTATTCACTTTTATGGGAGTCATGGAAATAGCTGAGTATGCTTGCTCAATTGTTTCCATATAGCAGAGAACCATAAAAAGAGGCTGCCCAGGATAAGAAAAAAAAAGACTTTGAAGATGGAGGGATGAAGGTTATGCAATTAAGTGATAAAAGAAGCAATGCTTAACTACTAATTTTTCTTCAGCCTTGTTTATTGTTCTGCAGTAATGATGTCACTTTGACACATGACTGGTTCAACCAATCTCGGGTCTTGGGTGGTCCATCGCTGAGACCTGTGATTGGCTGCAGTGGTCCTTTTTTATCATATTGACATAAGTTCCACAACACAAAGACCAACGAGGATCAGCAGATCATTGGTTTGGAGAACAGGAGGATTTAACAAGTACAGCGTAGCTTTACTTGAAAGGGCAAATTGCCTTATGGTGCTAGGTGTTTTTAACAGGACGTGTCCTCCACCACCTAGAAGTAGCTACGTTCTTAGTCAATGTCCAACGCTATAACGAGCCTTGCAGCAAGGCTATGAGCAGTGGCCAAGCAAGAGGCCCGTTTACCCAGAGCCTGTTGCCTGTAGATGGATGTCTGACTTGGCTAAACATTCTTAATGAAAAAGGGTTGGAAAATTAACTTACTAAATAGCTACTTACAATATGTATCACTAGCAAGATAGTTTTCTTTATTTCCGATAGCTTATTTGCATGTTTTTTCTCTTGGATCATTGACTTCATGTTAAATCGGTCTCCTTGGTAAGAGCCAGTCCCCCCTCTGGTTCCCTTTTAATAAAAAGTTTAGTCTAAAGACATAACAGATATAGCAAATAAAACATTCTTTAAGCTAGAATGGATACTATTCAGCCTCTCGCTTGCATCCATCCATATTAATGAGACCTAATAAAACAAAGAAGGTTAATCTCTTGATCTCAGCTACCTTATTTGTCTAAATAAAAGTCCAGATCGTCTCCTCTGGTTGGCGTTTCATTACCTAGCTCTGGTTTCCTTCAAGGGTTTTACTGAAGAAAAAATAAAATAAACAGTCTGAAAACAAAGAAATGACATCCTTCCGAAAGAGGACGGGAGAAAAAAATGATTCTTTGGGAATTTCCTTTGGCATTTAAATTAGAATATTCCTAAGGGCAACTAGTTACTTTTAAACTTTGACCCTTTAACCCTTGAAATTTCCCAGAATAAACAAGGGATCTGGTTCTATAAAAATTGCAGGAGGAGAAAATGCAGATGATCTGGCTGAGTTTTATTTTCGGTGTCCCCCCCACCTCAACTCTTGGCTTTTGTTTACAGGATATCCAATATAAACTGCAGGGACATATTGGAAGCAAATGCTTGTCGATCCTCGGGGGAATAGCACAGCAAGGTATGGGATAGTTTGGGCACAAGTCAGCAGGGGTCATTTCCAAAGGTCAAGTGTTAATAAGGTAAAGCTTCTACATCAAGGGTTGAAGGCTCAGAAACATCTGCCATGATGTTCATATTTGGATCATATTGGTGTCCAAGGTTACCCAGATGTAAAGAAGAGAAAAATGTCATAGTTTGTGCTCCTCAGATGTGGACATAAGGTATTTCAGGTCATTTAAAAAGAAGAATCCTGCCGAGTCGGCTGGCAAACAAAATTAATGAAAAACAAGTCAGAATAGTGGATCCATCACTGCTTTCCGACACTTCCTTCTCCCCTAGCATCTTTGCACTTCCCATATTTATTGTGAAAATTACTTTGGAAATTAGAGTTGAGCATAAGGTTTTGTGCTGCCCTGGTCCAATATCCAGCTAGATCCGTGGCCCAAACAAGGGTAATTTTCACTTCTGTGTCATGGCGTACATTGCCCTGTGCCATTATTAGGTCTGGTAAGAGCATGAGGTGCCAAGAATGCTGGCTGAAGAAGTGAAACCTGCCCAGTTGTAGCTACCATGGAGGACCAGACTGGACACTGGACTAGAGCAGTGTGAATCATTTTGCTCACTTCTACTGGAAATCCATGTCAGAATACCTGTCTAAATTTAATCTTTTTTATCAGGCCAGATACCTATAGTCTACAGATTGCTATAGCCATAGCTTGGCGGTAAGGGGGTAAATTTGACTACTTTGGTATTCACAAAGCTGCAGCATAGTTTCTTCTCTGCTTCTCGGCAATACATACTCTTTAATTATACCATTTTGATTAACATACAACAACAAATTTTTTTTTGTAACATTTTTTCTATGGGAATAGGAAAAAGGCACTATTTTATACATTACTTGTTGACCACTTCTGTAATGGTATGGTGCACCCACCCATTATTTACTGGTTATAGCCTCACTGCCCAGTTAACTGGCTACAGCCTCACTATTTAATCAAAACGGACATCTGTTCTGACGGAACATTGATATCAAATTCTAGAAAATTCAAATTAAATTAGTATTGAATTTTAGGAAATTCAGCGGATCCAACCAATTTGAATAATTTGCTATTCAAGTTGCAAAAATTGCCAAAATAATGCCCACCACCAAATTACACGAAAGTATAAGATTGCATCAGTTACAGAATGCAGTCACGCTGACTTTCCTATGATGCCTTGTAACTATCATATTACATATTACAGCAAATAAGGAGGCATTATCATAGCATGCACAAAAGTCGAGGCAGGGAATGTAGCAGCCAGTTTGTCTTGAATCTGGATAATGAGAGGATGTCACCAGTCACAGAATAGAGACAGAAAGAAAAATTCTTAAAACTCTGAATAAACATTACAGATATAGAGTGTGACAGCACAACAGTGAAGAATGGTTGCCATCCATTTACCCATAGACATTTATATTCGTTACTTTTACATTATTAAGACTGAGTTTGCTTTAAAGAGAACCTGTCACCCCCAAAATCGAAGGTGAGCTAAGCCCACCAGCATCAGGGGCTTATCTACAGCATTCTGGAATGCTGTAGATAAGCCCCCAATGTATCCTGAAAGATGAGAAAAAGAGGTTAGATTATACTCACCCAGGGGTGGTCTGGTACGATGGGCATCATGGTCCGGGGCCGGGCCTCCCATCTTCTTACGATGACGTCCTCTTCTTGTATTCACGCTGCGGCTCCGGCGCAGGCGTACTTTGTCTGTCCTGTTGAGGGCAGAGCAAAGTAGTGCAGTGCGCAGGCGCTGGGCCTCTCTGACCTTTCCCGGCGCCTGCGCACTGCAGTAATTTGCTCTGCCCTCAACAGGGCAGACAAAGTACGCCTGCGCCGGAGCCGTAGCGTGACTACAAGAAGAGGACGTCATCGTAAGAAGATGGGAGGCCCCGGACCGCGACGCCCATCGGACCGGGACCGCCATGGGTAGGTATAATCTAACCTCTTTTTCTCATTTTTCAGGATACATTGGGGGCTTATCTACAGCATTCCGAAATGCTGTAGATAAGCCCCTGATGCTGGTGGGCTTAGCTCATCTTCGATTTTGGGGGATGACAGGTTCCCTTTAAAGAAAATTTTTGCAAAGTATTCGATACAGTCCTAGGAGATCTTAACGCCTTATACAAGTGTTTTTCATCCCATGATCAGACCATGTTCCTGTACGGTCAGACTCAGCCTATTACACAGCACACAGCAGGGGCACATTCATAAGATTATCTCAGCACAGGAACATTTTATTTAAACACATCCAATTGTGGAAATTATTGTTATTCCAAGAACTATTGATTAAAATCAACTTTTCTGCATGAGAAAACCCCTTTAAGGTAAAATCCCCGCTAAGAAACTAAAGAGTGGTGACGAAGTATAGCTGCAGAAGAACGGTGACCTGCAGACCAGTATGTTAGTGGGACTTTAATGAGAAGAAGAGAGAGAGAGACTGCTTGCGTACTGCAGAAGCCGAGAGTGGGTGAAAGAGGGAACATCTGAAAACATAAAAAAGAAGAGTGAGCCGGTTGTGGAAATGTCCTCATCATCAGACTATACTAAAACTGCAGGCTCAACGAGATTCATCCAGTACATGTTGTATTGCAGCAGAGACGAAGACGGTTGTGTGAGGTGAAGAGTTGGATCAGTAGCTTGGTTATGACTAGATGGTCGCGTGTAAGAAATGTGCTGAAAATATGATGGGCACAGACTAAGAGGCAACTCAGCAAAGCTACTACTCACAAAAAAAGGTTTCTTTGCCATAATTTTGCACTTTTGCAATTTTCAAACCGGTTTCACCCAGCGCCACCAAAATGGGAAGATGAGACAGGGTCATAATGTTAGCATGAAGCAACAGCTCATCTCATTCACAATAAGCTGTGTCGCTCCCTATGACAGAGACCTCACTCCAGTCCATTACTGCGTCAGACGCTCCGGATTCACAAAGAAGTGTACAGAACTAATGTAATGTATGTACAGAAAGTGACACCCTCAGAAGAATAGTGAGTGCAGCTCTGGAGTATAATGCAAGATGTAACTCAGGATCAGTAATGTAATGTATGCACACAGTGACTCCAACAGCAGAATAGTGAGTGCAGCTCTTGGGTATAATACAGGATGTAACTCAGGATCAGTACAGGATCAGTAATGTAATGTATGGACACATTGACTGCACCAGCAGAATAGTGAGTGCAGCTCTGAAATATACTACAGGAGGTAACTCAGGATCAGTACAGGATAAGTAATGTAATGTATGTACACAATGACAGCATTAGCAGAATAGTGAATGCAGCTCTGGGGTATAATACAGGAGGTAACTCAGGATCAGTACAGGATAAGTAATGTAATGTATGTACACAGTGACTGCACCAGCAGAATAGTGAGTGCAGCTCTGGAGTATAATACAGGATGTAACTCAGGATCAGTACAGGATAAGTAATGTAATGTATGTACACAGTGACTGCACCAGCAGAATAGTGAGTGCAGCTCTGGAGTGTAATACAGGATGTAACTCAGGATCAGTACAGGATAAGTAATGTAATGTATGTACACAGTGACTGCAATAGCAGAATAGTGAGTGCAGCTCTGGGGTATAATACAGGATTTAACTCAGGATCAGTACAGAATTGGTAATGTAATGTATGTACACAGTGACTTCTCCAGCAGAACTGTGAGTGCAGCTCTGGGGTATTAATGAGGATGTCACTCAGAGTCCACTCTAATTTATATAATTACAAAGCTGCTCAACATTTTACATACTTAAAAATAAAAATGGTGATCAAAAGATGGACATGACCTTAAAATGCATTTTTATGTACAGTATATACATATATATATATATATATATATATATATATATATATATATATATATATAGTACCTTCTAAAACTCTATTTTGGTAAAACTCTAAAGCATAGTGCACGAGTTGCAGAATTGCAGCCGAAATTTCCGCGGCAATTCCGCAACTCCTGCCGCGGGTATATTGCATGCAGAAATGGCATGCGTTTTCCCGCTAAACACTAGCGTTTTACAAGCGCAATTAGCTTGCAGAATTCTAGCGTTTTCCAAGCATCACTTGGAAAACTGATTGACAGGCTGGTCATACTTGTCAAACATAGTGTTTGGCAAGTGTGACCAACTTTTTACTATTGATGCTGCCAATGCAGCCTCAATAGTAAAAAGATAGAACGTTAAAAATAATAAAAAAAATTAAAAATCATGATATTCCCACCTTCCGGCGTCCCCGGCAGTCTTTCCGCTCCTCGTGATGCTCCCGTTCCCAATAATGCATTGCGGCAATTACCCCAGATGACGTAGTGGTCTTGCGAGAACGCACGTCATCACAGGTCATTTTCGCAATGCATTATTGGGAACGGAAGCATCGCGAGGAGCGGGAAGACTGCCAGGGATGCCGGAAGGTGGGAATATCATGATTTTTTATTTTAATTATTTTATTTTTTTAACAATTATATGGTTCCCAGGGCCTGGAGGAAAGTCTCCTCTCCTCCACCCTGGGTACCAACCGCACATGATCAGCTTACGTCCCACATGGTGGGCATAGCCACATGCGGAAAGTAAGTGGATCAATGCACTCCTATGTGTGCGTTTTTTTCCGAAATGCGATTCCGTCGCGGAAAAAAACGCAACATTCTAATAATAGGACGCGTAATGTATGTGTTTTTTTCCCGGTTTTATTGCGTTTTTATAGCGAAAAAATGTGAAAAATCCTGAACGTGTGCACACAGCCTAAAGGTGAAAACTTTCACTGCTCAGCTATCATTACTTCTGGGCTGCTTGTCAAAGCAATGTAATTTGCCTGTGTAACTGCTGGACACTGGTATTTACTGCACCTGTCTCTGGCCATGATTTATGACCTGTCTGGTGAATATTACTTTGCAGTTTGGAGTTTACAATGGAAGATAAGTGAAGCATTTGAAACCTTACCATGGGATAGACGTTTGCTGCTGTATATTTTTACTGTGGCTGACAACACGCAGTATCACCTTTTCTATGCTCACAATGGCGCACTCTTCTTTATCGGAAATCTCTAGTGGTAGAGGACTGCGGCCCTAGAAAAATAATTAGACAAGGCGAAATGTAGACTGGTGAGCGGGATGGAATGTTCTGCTGTTCTGGAGGGGAATATAACCTGTCAATCACTGTCACAGGCTGTAATTTGTACAGATTTATATGAAATAAGTAGTGAAATAAAACAAACATTGACTAATAGAGGACAGGAGATATAAATCATGCAGTATCAAATCAATTGAGAATATTTTGCATCTGAAAGTTTTTTAATATCCCTTATCTTTTCCATAGGGGTAGTAATATAGTAGTTATATTCTTGTACATAGGGAGCAGTATTATAGTAGTTATATTCTTGTACATAGGGGCAGTGTTATCTACTATATAATTGTCTAAGGGTCACTTCCGTCTTTCTGTCGGTCTGTAACGGAAATCCAAAGTTGCTGATTGGTCGCGGCAAAACAGCCACGACCAATCAGCGACGGGCACAGTCTGGCAGCAAAGTGGCCGCTCCTTCCTCCCCGCAGTCAGTGCCCGCAGTCCACACTCCCCCCCCAGTCAGCGCTCACACAGGGTTAATGGCAGCGTTAACAGACCGCGTTATGCCGCTGTGTAACGCACTCCGTTAACGCTGCTATTAACCCTGTGTGACCAACTTTTTACTATTGATGCTGCCTATGCAGATCTAATGTTAAAAATAATTAAAAAAATAAAAAATCGTTATATACTCACCCTCCGTTGGCCCCTCGGATCCAGAACAGGCCTTTCCCGCTCCTCGCGACGCCCCGGTGACCGCTCCATGCATTGCGGTCTCGCGAGATGATGGCATAGCGGTGTCGCGAGACCCCTACGTCATCATCTCGCGAGACCGCAATGCACTCTTAGGACCGGAGTGTGCGAGGAGCATCGGTAAACGCTTCACCTGGATCCGGGGCCCAACGGAAGGTGAGTATATAACTATTTTTTATTTTAATTCTTTTTTTTAACAGGGATATGATGCCCACATTGCTATATACTATGTGGGCTGTGCAATATACTACGTGGGCTCTGCAATATACTATGTGAGCTGTGCAATATACTATGTGGGCTGTGCAATATACTATGTGGGGTGTGCTATATACTACATGGGGTGTGTTATATACTACGTGGGCTGTGCAATATACTACGTGGGCTGTGCCATATACTACGTGGGCTGTGCAATATACTATATGGGCTTTGCAATATACTACGTGGGCTCTGCAATATACTACATGGGCTGTGCAATATACTAAGTGGGGTGTGCTATATACTACGTGGGCTGTGCAATATACTACATGGGCTGTGCAATATACTACGTGGGCTGTGCAATATACTATGTGGGCTGTGCAATATACTACGTGGCTGTGCAATATACTGCGTGGCTGTGCAATATACTACGTGGCTGTGCTATATACTATGTGGGCTGTGCTATATACTACGTGGGCTGTGCTATACACTACGTGGGCTGTTATTTACTATGTGGCCTGTGTTATACACTACGTGGGCTGTTGTGAATTCTGCTTTTGGGCTCCCTCCGGTGGTTATGATTGGTAGTGCTGCGGTAGTTGGATCGCAGCATTTATCAGGTGTATCTATTTTTTGCAATTTGGGCTGGGCTATATAGCCTTGCTTGATCCTTTAGTCAGTGCCAGTTGTCCATTGTTTTTGGAGGATTCACATCCCTTCTGGTCTCTCCTGTTTGCTGTGCTTTTCTTCAAAGATAAGTCCTGGCTTTGTTTTTGCTGTCCACCTGCTGTGGACCTTATAGTTCTGTGCATTTTCATGTTTTTGTCTTGTCCAGCTTAGTCTGTGAAGGATTTTTTGCAGCCTAGCTATTTCTCTGGAGATGCAGATATACCCTCCATGTCTTTAGTTAGATGTGGTGTTTTGTATTTTCTGTGGTGGATATTTTCTAGTGTTTTAATACTGACTGCATAGTACTCTGTTCTATTCTTTCTTTTTAGCTATTATGGCCTCCTATGCTAAATCATGATTTCATTTCTGCGTATGTTATTTCCCTCTCCTCTCACAGTCAATATTTGTGGGGGGCTGTCTTTGGGGATTTTCTCTGAGGCAAGATAGGTTTCCTGTTTCTGTCTTTAGGGGAAGTTATTTCTTAGGCTGTGTCGAGGGGTCTAGGGAGTGTTAGGTACCCCCCACGGCTACTTCTAGTTGCGCTGTTAAGTTCAGGGTTTGCGGTCAGTACAGGTTCCACCTTCTCCAGAGTACGTCTCATGCTGCTCCAAGGCCACCAGATCATAACAGTACAACTGGCCAACAATGAGTTATTTGCATCTCAGAAGAAGGGAGGAAAGATTTTGAGCCATTTTTTTTTCCTTAGCCTGTTTGGTCTGTTCCTCCCTCTTAATCTCTGGGTGGCTGCGGAACCTAGTAATAACATGAGTGTTCAGGAGTTAGTTTCTCGTGTGGATCAGCTTGCTGCTAGGGTACAGGGTATTTCAGATTATATTGTTCAGACTCCTGCCTTAGAACCTAGGATTCCCACTCCTGATTTATTCTTTGGTGACAGATCCAAATTTTTGAGTTTCAAAAATAACTGTAAACTGTTTTATGCATTGAGACCCCGGTCTTCTGGTGATCCCATTCAGCAGGTTAAAATCATCATATCCCTGCTGCGTGGTGACCCACGGGATTGGGCTTTTTCCCTGGAAACTGGCAATCCTGCTTTGCTTAATGTTGATTCTTTCTTTCAAGCATTGGGGTTATTGTATGATGAGCCTAATTCTGTGGATCAAGCTGAGAAAATCTTGCTGGACCTGTGTTAAGGTCAAGAAGTGGCAGAATTGTATTGCCAGAAATTTAGAAAATGGTCTGTACTGACTAAATGGAATGAGGATGCCTTGGCGGCAATTTTCAGAAAGGGTCTTTCTGAATCTGTTAAAGATGTTATGGTGGGGTTCCCCACGCCTGCTGGTCTGAGTGATTCTATGTCTCTGGCCATTCAGATTGATCGGCGCTTGTGCAAGCACAGAGTTGTGCACACTGTGGCGTTGTCCTCTGAGCGGAGCCCTGAGCCTATGCAGTGTGATAGGATTTTGTCTAAAGCTGAACGTCAAAGATTCAGGCATCAGAATAGGTGAAAGGTGGCAGATGAGGTTTAACAATGATAAATGTAAGGTTATACACATGGGAAGAGGGAATCAATATCACCATTACACACTGAACGGGAAACCACTGGGTAAATCTGACAGGGAGAAGGACTTGGGGATCCTAGTTAATGATAAACTTACCTGGAGCAGCCAGTGCCAGGCAGCAGCTGCCAAGGCAAACAGGATCATGGGGTGCATTAAAAGAGGTCTGGATACACATGATGAGAGCATTATACTGCCTCTGTACAAATCCCTAGTTAGACCGCACATGGAGTACTGTGTCCAGTTTTGGGCACCGGTGCTCAGGAAGGATATAATGGAACTAGAGAGAGTACAAAGGAGGGCAACAAAATTAATAAAGGGGATGGGAGAACTACAATACCCAGATAGATTAGCGAAATTAGGATTATTTAGTCTAGAAAAAAGACGACTGAGGGGCGATCTAATAACCATGTATAAGTATATAAGGGGACAATACAAATATCTCGCTGAGGATCTGTTTATACCAAGGAAGGTGACGGGCACAAGGGGGCATTCTTTGCGTCTGGAGGAGAGAAGGTTTTTCCACCAACATAGAAGAGGATTCTTTACTGTTAGGGCAGTGAGAATCTGGAATTGCTTGCCTGAGGAGGTGGTGATGGCGAACTCAGTCGAGGGGTTCAAGAGAGGCCTGGATGTCTTCCTGGAGCAGAACAATATTGTATCATACAATTATTAGGTTCTGTAGAAGGACGTAGATCTGGGGATTTATTATGATGGAATATAGGCTGAACTGGATGGACAAATGTCTTTTTTCGGCCTTACTAACTATGTTACTATGTTACTATGTTACTAGAATAGGTTGTGTTTTTACTGCGGCGATTCTGCTCATATTATTTCTGATTGCCCTAAGCGTACAAAGAGAATCGCTAGTTCTGTTACCATCAGTAGTGTACAACCTAAATTTCTATTATCTGTGACCTTGATCTGCTCATTATCATCATTTTCTGTTATGGCATTTGTGGATTCAGGCACCGCTCTGAACTTAATGGACTTAGAATTTGCCAGACGTTGTGGTTTCCCCTTGCAGCCTTTGCAGAACCCTATTCCTTTAAGGGGCATTGATGCTACATCGTTGGCTAAAAATAAACCTCAGTTTTGGACACAGCTGACCATGCGCATGGCGCCAGCCCATCAGGAAGATTGTCGTTATCTGGTGTTGCATAATTTGCATGATGATATTGTGCTGGGTTTTCCATGGTTACAGCTACATAATCCGGTGTTAGATTGGAAATCTATGTCTGTGACTATTTGGGGTTGTCAGGGGGTTCATGGTCACATTCCTTTGATGTCAATTTCCTCTTCCCCCTCTTCTGAAATTCCTGAGTTTTTGTCAGATTTCCAGGATGTATTTGATGAGCCCAAATCCAGTTCCCTTCCACCACATAGGGACTGTGATTGTGCTATTGACTTGATTCCAGGTTGTAAGTTCCCTAAGGGCTGATTTTTCAACCTGTCTGTGCCAGAACATGCCGCCATGCGGAGCTATATTAAGGAGTCTTTGGAGAAGGGGCATATTCAGCCATCTTCTTCACCATTGGGAGCAGGTTTTTTTTTGTTGCCAAGAAGGATGGCTCCTTGAGACCCTGTATTGATTATCGCCTCTTGAATAAGATCACGGTCAAATTTCAATACCCGTTGCCTTTGCTTACTGATTTGTTTGCTAGGATTAAGGGGGCTAGCTGGTTTACTAAGATTGACCTTCGAGGGGCATATAATCTTATTCGTATTAAGCAGGGTGACGAATGGAAAACTGCATTTAATAAGCCCGAAGGCCATTTTGAATACCTTGTGATTCCATTCGGACTCTCTAATGCTCCATCTGTGTTCCAATCCTTCATGCATGATATCTTTCGGAGTTATCTTGATAAATTCATGGTTGTATATTTGGATGATATTTTGATTTTTTCCGATGATTGGGAGTCTCATGTGAAATAGGTCAGGATGGTATTTCAGATCCTCCGTAATAATGCTTTATTTGTGAAGGGGTCAAAGTGCCTCTTTAGAGTGCAGAAGGTTTCTTTTTTGGGCTTCATTTTTTCTCCCACATCTATAGAAATGGATCCGGTTAAGGTTCAGGCCATTCATGATTGGATTCAGCCCACATCTGTGAAGAGCCTTCAGAAATTCTTGGGCTTTGCTAATTTTTATCGTCGTTTCATTGCCAACTTCTCCAGTGTGGTTAAACCTCTGACCAATTTGACGAAGAAAGGCGCTGATGTGACGAATTGGTCCTCTGCGGCTGTTTCTGCCTTTCAGGAGCTTAAACGCCAATTTACTTCTGCCCCTGTGTTGCGTCAGCCGGATGTTTCTCTTCCATTTCAGGTTGAGGTTGACGCATCTGAGATTGGGGCAGGGGCCGTTTTGTCTCAGAGGAATTCTGATGGTTCCTTGATGAAACCGTGTGCCTTCTTTTCTTGGAAGTTTTCGCCTGTGGAACGCAAATATGATGTCGGCAATCGGGAGTTGTTGGCTATGAAGTGGGCATTTGAGGAGTGGCGACATTGGCTTGAGGGGGCCAAGCACCGTATTGTGGTCCTGACTGATCATAAGAATCTGATTTACCTCGAGTCTGCCAAACGGCTGAATCCTAGACAGGCTCGATGGTCCCTGTTTTTCTCCCGTTTTGATTTTGTGGTCTCGTACATTCCTGGTACTAAGAATGTTAAGGCGGATGCCCTCTCTAGGAGTTTTTTTCCTGATTCCCCTGGGGTTCTTGAGCCGGTCGGCATTCTGAAGGAAGGGGTGGTTCTTTCTGCCATCTCCCCTGATTTACGACGGGTTCTTCAGGTGTTTCAGGCTGATAAACCTGACCGCTGTCCAGTGGGGAAACTGTTTGTTCCTGATAGATGGACTAGTAAAGTGATTTCTGAGGTTCGTTGTTCTGTTGTGGCTGGCCATCCTGGGATTTTTGGTACCAGAGATTTGGTTGGTCGGTCCTTTTGGTGGCCTTCTTTGTCGCGGGATGTGCGTTCTTTTGTGCAGTCCTGTGGGATTTGTGCGCGGGCTAAGCCTTGCTGTTCCCGCGCTAGTGGGTTGCTTTTGCCTTTGCCGGTCCCTGAGAGACCTTGGACGCATATTTCTATGGATTTTATTTCAGATCTTCCGGTTTCCCAGAAGATGTCAGTTATCTGGGTGGTTTGTGACCGGTTTTCTAAGATGGTTCATTTGGTACCTTTGCCTAAATTGCCTTCCTCTTCTGATTTGGTTCCGTTGTTTTTTCAGCATGTGGTTCGTTTGCATGGCATTCCGGAGAATATTGTGTCCGATAGAGGTTCCCAGTTTGTTTCTAGGTTTTGGCGGGCCTTTTGTGCTAGGCTGGGCATTGATTTGTCTTTTTCTTCCGCATTTCATTCTTAGACAAATTGCCAGACCGAGCGAACTAATCAGACTTTGGAAACTTATTTGAGATGCTTTGTGTCTGCTGATCAGGATGATTGGGTGGCTTTCTTGCCATTGGCCGAGTTTGCCCTTAATAATCGGGCTAGTTCTGCTACCTTGGTTTCGCCTTTTTTTTGTAATTTTGGTTTTCATCCTCATTTTTCTTCAGGGCAGGTTGAGCCTTCTGATTGTCCTGGTGTGGATTCTGTGGTTGACAGGCTGCAGCAGATTTGGGCTCATTTTGTGGACAATTTGGTGTTGTCTCAGGAGGAGGCTCAACGTTTTGCTAACCGTCGTTGGTGTGTTGGTTCCCGGCTTCGGGTTGGGGATTTGGTCTGGTTGTCTTCCCGTCATCCTATGAAGGTTTCTTCCCCTAAGTTCAAGCCTCGGTTTATTGGTCCTTATAGGATTTCTGAGATTATCAATCCAGTGTCTTTTCGTTTGGCCCTTCCAGCCTCTTTTTCCATCCATAATGTGTTCCATAGATCTTTGTTGCGGAAGTATGTAGTGCCCGTTGTTTCCTCTGTTGATCCTCCGGCCCCGGTGTTGATTGATGGGGAGTTGGAGTATGTGGTTGAGAAGATTTTGGATTCTCGTTTTTCGAGGTGGAGGCTTCAGTATCTGGTCAAATGGAAGGGTTATGGCCAGGAGGATAATTCTTGGGTTGTTGCCTCCGATGTTCATGCTGACGATTTGGTTCGTGCCTTTCATTTGGCTCGTCCTGATCGGCCTGGGGGCTCTGGTGAGGGATCGGTGACCCCTCCTCAAGGGGGGGTACTGTTGTGAATTCTGCTCTTGGGCTCCCTCCGGTGGTTATGAGTGGTAGTGCTGCGGTAGTTGGATCGCAGCATTTATCAGGTGTATCTATTTTTTGCAATTTGGGCTGGGCTATATAGCCTTGCTTGATCCTTTAGTCAGTGCCAGTTGTCCATTGTTTTTGGAGGATTCACATCCCTTCTGGTCTCTCCTGTTTGCTGTGCTTTTCTTCAAAGATAAGTCCTGGCTTTGTTTTTGCTGTCCACCTGCTGTGGACCTTATAGTTCTGTGCATTTTCATGTTTTTGTCTTGTCCAGCTTAGTCTGTGAAGGATTTTTTGCAGCCTAGCTATTTCTCTGGAGATGCAGATATACCCTCCATGTCTTTAGTCAGATGTGGTGTTTTGTATTTTCTGTGGTGGATATTTTCTAGTGTTTTAATTCTGACCGCATAGTACTCTGTTCTATTCTTTCTTTTTAGCTATTATGGCCTCCTATGCTAAATCATGATTTCATTTCTGCGTATGTTATTTCCCTCTCCTCTCACAGTCAATATTTTTGGGGGGCTGTCTTTCCTTTGGGGATTTTCTCTGAGGAAAGATAGGTTTCCTGTTTCTGTCTTTAGGGGAAGTTATTTCTTAGGCTGTGTCGAGGGGTCTAGGGAGTGTTAGGTACCCCCCACGGCTACTTCTAGTTGCGCTGTTAAGTTCAGGGTTTGCGGTCAGTACAGGTTCCACCTTCTCCAGAGTACGTCTCATGCTGCTCCAAGGCCACCAGATCATAACAGTGGGCTGTGTTATACACTACGTGGGCTGTGTTATACACTGCGTGGGCTGTGATATATACTGCATGCGTGGGCTGTGATATACTACGTGAGCTGTGTTATATGCTATATGCCTGGATCTGGGGCCCAACGGAAGGTGAGTATATAACTATTTTTTATTTTAATTCTTTTTTTTAACAGGGATATGATGCCCACATTGCTATATACTATGTGGGCTGTGCAATATACTACATGGGCTCTGCAATATACTACGTGGGCTCTGCAATATACTATGTGGGCTGTGCAATATACTACGTGGGGTGTGCTATATACTACGTGGCTGTGCTATATACTATGTGGGCTGTGCTATATACTACGTGGGCTGTGCTATACACTACGTGGGCTGTTATATACTATGTGGCCTGTGTTATACACTACGTGGGCTGTGTTATACACTACATGGGCTGTGTTATACACTGCGTGGGCTGTGATATCTACTGCATGCGTGGGCTGTGATATACTACGTGAGCTGTGTTATATGCTACGTGGGCTGTTATAAACTACGTGGTTGTGTTATATGCTATGTGGGTTGTTATACACTCCATGGGCTGTGCTATATACTACGTGGCTGTGCTATATACTCCATGGGCTGTGTTATATACTGCATGTGTGGACTGTTATATACTATGTGAGCTGTGTTATATGCTACATGGGCTGTTATAAACTACGTGGCTGTGTTATATGGTATGTGGGCTGTTATACACTCCATGGGCTGTGCTATATACTACGTGACTGTGCTATATACTCTGTGGTCTGTGCTATATACTACGTGGCTGTGCTATATACTACGTGGCTGTGCTATATACTACGTGGCTGTGCAATGTACTATGTGGCTGTGCTATGTACTACGTGGCTGTGCTATTTACTACGTGGGCTGTTAT